>NC_043014.1:25295508-25415508 GCF_006345805.1 Octopus sinensis | reverse complement strand
GATAATAAAATAAAAATATGGCATATCAAAAGATGAATAAAATTCCGGCGAATAGTACATAGAATATAATACATATACAAGCTTACAAAAATATAAGATATACAGAAGTCCATATACGGGCCATTTCGGGGATGTGCCAATTAATATTAGACATATCAGTACTTAAAATAGTACTTAAAATTGGCACTCCCTTCATCAGGATGTCCTATACAACACATATAAAACATGAACAAATACACAAATACACAATCACATACCGGCCATTCTCAGAAAATGGCATTAAGGGTGAAAGGTTTACCAAAGCTATTTTTTAAGTTATTGAAGGAAAATTTCCCAAAAAAACCCATAAGTACTATTCAATATGTAACAAGTCAACAATCAAGCTGGCCTACTCAGTCACTCCCAATGTCGGATCTAGTATTGCTTCGTTGAACAGAAGTAAAATAAGGCGCTATAATGATAGAAATGATGACAGAAGCGTTAAGGGAAAATTCATAAACGACATAGAAGATGGTATTAATATTAGTAGTACGTCTTCTGAAATCGATTGTGAAGGAGTGACAAATAATGCAAATAGTAGAGATAATCATAATAATGATGTCGGTGATGATATTAGTGATTATAATGATTATCAGGGTGGTAATGATGGTGTTAATAGTAGTGGTGATGGTAATAAAAATATTAGTAAAAATAAAAATAATAATGATGGTAATAGTAAGAATAATAATAGAATAATTATACCAGAAAATAGTACGAATGATGGTGTAAATGATATGGTGGATCGTAGTACTGGGGGGGGGGGGCATGGTTTTGGAGTGATCAATAATACAGGACCCCGTAGCAGGTTGAAGAAATGTAATTGTAGGGACCCATCAGAACGTCCGATTAGCGGAAATTGTCGCCAGGAAAATGTAGTTTATAAATGTAGTGTTGAGGCTCAAGGAGGCCAGAGAAAAATATATATTGGAAGCACAGTAGACTTTAAGCAGAGGTATCGATCCCACCTGAGCTCTTTCAACAATCTTAAATATAGGACCTCTACAACATTGGCATTACATGTTAATGACCTTAAGGAAAGGAATGTTGAATTTAAAATATTATGGGCTATCCTTGCGCATGCCTCCCTTTATAGAATTGGGTCCACTAGATGCGGTTTATGCATAAGGGAGGCATATGCTATATTGAAAAATTACAACAACGCAGTGTTAAATAAGTTCACTGATGCAATACCGGCATGTATGCATAAGATCCACTCGACGTTCCATAGGAAATTTAGAAATAGAAATAGCAATAAGAGTTAGAGCTAAGCAATAACAATTGAGTTAAGTTTAGTAAGTATAGTGAGTGGTAAACAAGATATAACTAAAGTAATGTAATTAATAAAAAAATAGCTAGGAAATTTAGAAATAGAAATAGCAATAAAAGGTAGAGCTAAGCAATAATAATTGAACTAAGTTTAGTAAGTATAGTGAGTTGTAAACGAGATAAAACTATAGTAATGTAATTATTTAAAAAATAGCTGTTAGTCAAGGACTCAAACCTGAATATGTGGCTTTGCATGTATGGGAGAATTTATAAAATTGAAATAAGATAAAATAAATTAAGTGTTGAAGTGAAATGGTCCAAGTGGCGCTGTGTGGCAGGATCGAATTGTATGCGTATAAAGTTCCTTTCAGGATCGCTGAAAAAATTTCTGGGAGTACGTAAATGCTGTGTTCTGAGAATGGCCAGTATGTGATTGTGTATTTGTTCATGTTTTATATGTGTTGTATAGGACATCCTGATGAGGGGAGTGCCAATTTTAAGTACTGATATGTCTATTAATTGGCACATCCTCAAAACAGCCCGTAGATGGACTTCTATATTTTTGTAAGCTTGTATATGTATTATATTCTATGTACTATTCGCTGGAATTTTATTTGTCTTTTGATATGCCATATTTTTATTTTATTATCATTATATTTATTTCTCTTATTCTAACAGTTTTAAGCGTGTTATATGCAAAATTTATATTTATATTTATATTTTTATTTGTATATGATACTTATATATTCCTGAATTTAAAAATTTTTTTAAATGTCAGACTGTTTAGATATAAATTAGTATATAAGATTTGTATGTGTTTGGTCTATCTTTGAATTTTGTGATGTTCCTGTGGTTGTTGCTTGCATTGCCTCCCCTTGGATAAAAAAGTGCATACAGCTCATTGGAGCACTTCTATTTCCAGTCCGTTGTATATCTTGAGCGTTGTTGTCACTCAAGATATAACTTTATATTTTATATATATATCTATTTATTTATTTATTTATATACGGTGTTTGGGCTAAATTTAATGACTTTTGTTTCCTTTTTTTCAGGGAAAGCTTGATATATTGATGAACAGCCAGCAGCATTGGATAGCATAAAGATTAAAGTTGTAGTTGAAAAAAGAGTTAGCTGACATGGAGGAATGCAAGCCATTAGAATTTTGGAAAAGAGTTCCCTGTATCATGATGATTCATACTAGGTGTCAAAATGCCAACATCATGTTCTGAATAAATCCACATGCTGAATGAAGTTCATCGAACTGAAAGACAAGCTGATGGAAGATCTAAGTAAGGGAAATGTGGACTCTGGTGAGAGAGACAGGTGTTGGAAATGAAGCTGACCATGAGGGAGGACCTTTGCTACCACTCGTAGAAGAGACACAAGGGACAAATTCTGACAGCCAGGGCCTTTGACAAAGGTAAATAAGCTCCTGAACAAGTTGAGGCATCATGTTAAGTATTTCTGCCAGGACCAGTTGCCCAACATCCAGAAAAACTTTCCTACAATCCATGTCCCACGTTATGAAAACCAAGTTCCTCCAAACTGTGAAGGTCTTTGGGTGTGTTTCCAGTGAGGACGACATCATGCTGCCCCACATCTTTAAACAGGGTTTTAGGCTCAGTTCAGATGGCCAAGTGAAGCTGCTGGAGACTGTAGTCAAACCCTAGTTAGAGAGGGTTGCTGCTGGAAGGCCATGTGTGTAATAGCAGGATTTGTCTCCTTGCTATACTCCAGAAAACGTCAGAAGAATTTGTCAGAGGATTTCTATGATTTCATCAGCCCCAATTTCTGGCCTCCTAATTCCTTGATTGTAACCCCATGGATTACTACATGTGGGGTACAGTTGAGAACGACACAAACCAATCTACCTGAAACATCAAGGCTGAGCTGGTGACCTAGATCTAGGAGGTGTTTGAAGATCTTCCCAGAGACAGAGTGAGGAACGTATGTACCAGGTTTCAGGCCCCTCATGAGGCCATGGTGGAAGCTGGGGGCAGCTACTTTAAGCAAACTGTCATGTTTCAGTCATAAATATTTATATTTTAGGATGGGATATTGTATTTTCTTTTTCCTTTTATGTAAACTGTCAAATTTGGACTAATTATTCTATGTGTGTGTGTGTGTGTGTGTGTGAATGTGAGCATGCATGCGTACACACACACACACTTACGCACACACAGGCATGGCCATGTGGTTAGAAGTTTGCTTCCCAACAACATGGTTCTGGTTTCAGTCCTACTGTGTGGCACCTAAGACAAGTTTCTTCTACTACAGTCTTGGGCTTTGTGAGTGAATTTGAAGTCGGAAACTGAAAGAAGCCTGTTGCATATGTATGATAATGATATATATCTTCTTTCCTTGTACCCTAGGACTCACAAGGCTGATTAACTCACTTTCCCTGGTGTGTAAGTGACCAAGATCACACCTGAACTAAACACCAGTCTGTTGCAAGTTTTTAAGAGCAGCAATTTTGAGGAGAGGGGTCAAATCTATTACATCAAATCCAAAGAAATGAAAGACAAATTTGACCTCAGTGGCCTTTGACCTTAGAATACAAAGAGCTGGAAGAAATGCTGCTAAGCATTTTATCCGGTATGCTACCAATTCTGACAGGTTGCCACCTTACTTTTACGCACAGGCACATACAAATTACGTAGCTAGCACAGACAAACATACATATAAATATGCATGTAATTATGTACCTTACATACTTTAGTGTATATATAATTAAATACAACAAATAGAAGGAAATATGTAAAAAATTAATGTAATTAAGGACTGAAAATGAAAGCATTTGAAATGTGCAAAGTTAACTTTTGAGTGACAACACTGGAGAAAATGAATAAAGGTTTTTTTTAAAGACAAGCTATAGTTTGAAACAGGGTGATTATGGTAAAAATACCCAGTGACACCTGCAGCATGAAAATTATAAAGTGGATATTAACGTACACCATACTCTTTCTCTTGACTCTTTTGCTTGTTTCAGTTATTTGACTGTGGCCATGTTGGAGCACCGCCTTTAGTTGAGCAAATCGCCCCCAGGACTTATTCTTTGTAAGCCTAGTACTTATTCTATCGGTATCTTTTGCCAAACTGCTAAGTTACGGGGACGTAAACACACCAGCATCAGTTGTCAAGCAATGTTGGGGGGACAAATACAGACACCAAACATATACATATATATATCTACACGTATATACGACGGGCTTCTTTCAGTTTCCATCTACCAAATCCACTCATAAGGCTTTTGGTCGGCCCGAAGCTATAGTAGAAGACACTTACCCAAAGTGCCACTCAGTGGGACTGAACCCGGAACCATGTGGCTGGTAAGCAAGCTACTTATCACACAGTCACTGCTACGCCATGTAGAGAAGTTTGAATTAAAATATCAGGTACAGTGAAATCATTATCTAAATGATGAACTCTGGCTAAGATAGGCCATTTTTTTTATATTGCATTACCAAGATATATAAAGCCTCATACAGGTTTCATATTACCACCATTAATTAATCAAGTGTTCAAATACAACTTAATAGGAACAGCACATCTGTCATTTGATATTTATCTTGAGACCAATATATTTTATTTATGATTCTCTGTATTTACTGTGATATATGAGTTACTAGTATACTGTTATCTGTATTCAGTAGTTCTCCTGCAGAGAAGGGGTCTGCCATTTTGCAGGAGTGATTATAATATAAACTTTGACTTCAAAATTACGGGCGGCCTTTACCAACAGTTATGCAAAGAAGGTAAAGGATAGTGTGGATGCCAATACATATTCATATTTAACACCTATGCTACAGCAAATAAGTTCAATGTGTCTCCTACATTTTGACCTTTGCAATGATTCCAATGTGCACAGCCTCCATCATGGATTAGAATTTTTCAGAGGAACCATTTTTACTAAATAGTTGATAAAGACCAGACTAAAGTACATTGAATGCTGTTGTAAATTCGATAAATACCATGTACAGGGGTTGCTCCTGTTCTATGTGTTTCTCTTGGGTTGTCAGGAGTAGAAGTCCATGTCTATTGTGCCACAGTTTGACAAAAAAGATCACACTGTGTTTATAATATTATTTCTTGGTTATGTGGGTAGTGAGTCTGTTAATAAGGGTTTGGGAAACTACTTTCTTGAAAATTGTGACAATATCTACTCATTTTCATTATTGAGTCCTCCAACCATACATTAGTGATAATTTTATGAGGGCTGTTGGTAAAGTTAAATCCACAATGTTTCCAGATTTCATCAGGAATTTATCTCTACCAGATGTTCTGCCATTTTCAAGACAGAAGAGTGCCTCCATAAATTCCTTCATCATCAAGGACTGTATTCACAGTGCTCTGCTGGACATTGACAAGTACTGGGGAGAGGGTGGGAAATTAAGGCTAAGTCACCAGGTGTATTGATCAGTTGCTGAAAGTGTTCAATCCATCTCTTCACTGTCTGAGATAACTCTGCTTTCATCAATTGATTTTAGGGTGACAGTCCCTTTCCCTGGGTCCTTAAATGTCTTTGAGCTTGTCATCAATCTATATCTCTCTCCATCCATTTATCCATCCTTCCTGGGTGACTTACCCAGACAAATGTAACTCCTCCATACCAGATGTTCTTGATTTGCCAATATATGTATGTCCGTGCATGGGTTTCCAGAGAAGAAGGCCTCTGGATATTTCATCCTTGCTTCTCCTTTATTGTCCTGCATAACTTGTTCTTTCCATGGTTAATGAGGTGATTGATGGTAGGAAGATTGCTATACAGTTGCTGCTTTGTAGGGTGTTGCTGCCAAGAAAGATTGAAAATTGCACAAAGCATTCTCATATATGTACCATCAAGCTTCTTTTCAGGTCTTGTTCAGTGTCCGTGTTGAAGAACCATAGAGAAGTACTAATTTAATGACTGCTTTGAAGAAACCCTTCTTTATATTATCAGGAAGGGAAGTCTCCCATATAATTCTGAGTCACTAAATACTTTTGCATTCCTTCCCTAAACATCCTTTTCTGTTGAAGCACAGTTACCTCCCAGGTAGGTAAAATCATTAACCATCTTCAGATTGGTATCATTCAGAGTACAGGTATCACTTATTACGCTTTAGCCTATGTATTCAACCATATTGGCATTGACATAGAGTCCTATTAGTGCAGCTGCAGTTTCAATGCATACAAGATTTTCTCTGCTAATTCTATATTGTCTGCAAAAAGAGCAAGATCATCTGCTTAGTCAGCATCTTTTCTTTTTCTTTTATTTGTTTCAGCCATTTGACTAAAGGCCGTGCTGGAGCACGGCCTTTAGTCAAACAAATTGACCCCAGAACTTATTCTTTATAAACCTAGTACTTATTCTATCAGTCTCTTTTGCCAAACCGCTAAGTTATGGGGATGTGAACACACCAACATTCTCAAGTGATGGTAGGGAACAACCACACACACACACACAAATACACACACATATATACAACAGGCTTCTTTCAGTTTCCATCTACCAAATCCACTCACAAGGCTTTGGTCAGCCTGAGGCTATAGTAGAAGACACTGGCCCAAGGTGTCACACAGTGGGACTGAACCTGGAACCATGTGGTTGGTAAGCAAGCTACTTACAACACAGCCACTCCTGCGCCATCTGATATTTTTACTGCAGGACAGCTTCTATTTCTAGCTCATTCAGTCCTATAATCTTTGATGATGTTAATGGATATATGTAAGAAATAATCTAAACATACTGTAAACAGAAATGGAGCTAGAATGTCTCCTTGAAGAACATCAGTATAAATGTTGTTCTATATTTTAGAGATGAGGAATTCTGTAAATTTTTTACATTATTTACATTGGATGGATATGTGTCCTCATCTTGTGGTAACAACAAACAAGATTAGGACACATATCCATCCAATGTAAATAATGTAAAAAATGATCAATATAAATGATCAAAAGAAACAATGTTCCCATCTGGTTAGTGCGAGTGTTCTGCTAAAAGCATCATCACAGAAGCAACTCTTCTTCATGAACTCCATAGACCAGTAACATTTCTGTGCACTGAATTGAATTCAACAAAGGGCAGTACTGCATTAAGATTTCTCACTTTGACCACTTTGATGATCCTTCTAACTATGAGAATCCCTAATGAAAATGAGGAAATACCTCAAGCAGCTCTCTCAGATTAAAAACGGAAACCCAGCTAACATAAATATAGCGAAAAACAAATATGCTTTGAAGGAACAGGTAGAACAACAAAAGTATATTCAGCACCAAACTGACTTGACTGTACAAGTAGTAGAGATCAAACAATCATCCATACCTTGGCAGACAGTCAATATCATTGGCAGAAAGAAGACTTTCAAAGCAAAGCTGAAAAAAATCTAGCTTGGAGGAATGTATATAGTAGTGGATTGAACACTTCCAAAATTTATTTAGTAAGGTCCCTGGTCTTCATGATACTCCAGTCAAGCAGATAGTTCACTAAGAACTAAATATCAAAACTAGGACATTCTCAGTGGATGAACTCTTGGCTATACTGAAGAAATTATGGAACAATAAATCTACTGGCCTTGATGAAATCCTCCTGAGTTATGGAAAACTGATGAGTTCAATGATATCCTCCTCCAGTATTGAAATTCCATATACAATCAATCAACCATATAGAACAAAGGTTACATACTCCCCTTCTCCCAAAAGAATTTAGGTCCCATTGCCAACTACCATGGCAGCACCTTACTACAACTGCTGCCAAGACATATAATACCATGCTCCTCAACAGAATGCAACTTGATATCGAAAACATACTCAGCAGAAATCAGAATGGATTCAGAAAAGATCACTCCACACTTGAACTTTTCACAGAAGCCCTTTATGCTATTCTTATCGGTAGCCTATTGGAATTCCTCTGCCTTCTTCCACCATTTCAATGTCAGTGTCCTGGTGTGACTTTGTAGCAGTTTGCCAATATCTCTATATAAATTATTAGGTTCATTCTTGTGTTTCTTGTTTCTATTATTCTTTGGTGGGTCTGTAGTGGCATTTCAAATCAATCGTAATGTTTCACATTGGATTTATCAATAGCAGTCTTAGCATAATAGTACACAACTCGGCAAAGACATGACCCTCCTTGGTTGATCATCAGCTCTTCCTATTAGGCAACTGCCTCTTTACTCTCCTGTTCGAATTTGACATTGTGACTATTGGTTGGAAAGTTTTCTGTGTGTAGCTTGACAATGTTGACAGGCTTCTGTCTGATATTGTGCTTTTGCACTATGTTGAGAGTGACCATAGGTCTTCGTAGCTGATGATTAGACTAGTAGTTTGTGCCACATGTAAGTCTGGTACCATGGGTGCCTACTTTCCCTATTGTTGTGTTATAACAAAACCAGTCACAAGATAATGTTTGGAGTAAGGATGCATCCCTGTTGTCATGCATTTGGTCTTCTAATCCAATATGGTATTGGTCACTATTCATTCAAAATCACTGCCAAGTGACAGTAAAAGCTCTGTGTTTAGTTTGCAGCCACCAACATCACACTTGCCAATTTGTATAGTTTTTCTTCTTCCTGATACTGAAGATTCCAATTAGTACCATTTGTCTGTATGAAGAATGTTACACAATGTATGTACTAATTGCATATAGTATTCTTTCTTTCACTGGAGTTTGTCACAGCTGGACTAGAGCACATACACTGATTATTATAGCATTGTAGTTCTTTGTTCTTGGTAGTTTCAACGTAATGATTTTATTGCTTATTGCCATAAACGCTTCTGTGAGCTTTGGTACCAAGTTCTTCCTTATAGAAAATCAAACTTTGAATTTTTTTGTTTACTTTCTAGCTTGCCACTTCAGAAGAACAAATATTCCATATCTCAGTTTGGACAGTTAAAGTCGCCATATCAATGTAGTAAATCTCTTTCCACTGCTCCTAGAATGGTACATCTTTCAGATGTTATGTCATAATATTCCATGAGCTATCATCAAAATTCTTTTGAGTTACCATATATATGTAACAGGAGTGAATATCTTCTCTGCACTTTTCGGGTGCAGTTGGTGCAATCACTTTCCGTTGCTTTTAATAATCCAGATTCTACCAGTCAGAAACAACAGGATGCAAACGTAAAAAATATATATCTACTTTATTCTCTTATGACAGTAACAAATAAGTGGTATCTGGTTCCGCTTGGTATGGCGTGCAAGTCTGAACTTTATCACTGTAGAATTTACAGTGTTCAAATGCAAACAACACTGGTCAAGATGGCGTCCGAATAGGGAGAGAAAATGATGTGGTCTGCAACAAATGTCAGGGGGAAACGAAGATAATATGAAAAGCCTGACTGCTGCTATCAAGTCCGGACAGAGAGAGAGAGAATTACACGTCTGATGCCTTCGGTCGCTGTGTCTCAAGTCACTGCCTACTAGACGCTGGTGGTCAACGTCTTACGCTCCCTTGCCTCGTGGCTAAACTGCCACGTAGGCAAATTCCTTCTTCCGGTGGTGAAAGAGCGCGCACCGTTATATAGGATCACTACAAAGCTCCCCTCCAGTGCCTAAGCACGAACAAAAATTCCTTGTAGTGACCATAAAACTCAAGGTGGATACCAGATAACCAAATAGCACACAAAAATGGCAGAATTTATAATATACATAAGAAATTTACCAAAAAGGAAAAAAAAAAGAGAAAAAATACTCAAAATGAGCAAAAATCAAAAGTGCATGCGTGAATAAGAATAGAGCCTTCCGCTGTAGGGAGCGGAAGGTAGGCAAACCTACAGTTAATAAACTTAGGCGAAGTTAAATCCAACTCCTCTAAAGGTGGTTGGTCCTGCGAAATAGCAGTTAAATCAATTGCTGCAGGAGAGGAAATGGAACTGGCAGATAGATCGCTAGTAACACAAAAGGCAGACAGTGCTTCAGCTGAAAGTGTAAGGTTAGCAAGGTGACAGTGCAAGCATGCTGGTGTGATGCGCGAGACAGATAATTTTCTCTGTTAATTACGTGACCAACAGGGGTCTAACAGGGAAAAAAATTACGCCTAAAACATGGGCGCAGCACATGTGAACATCCGACGTTCTTTGAGTCGGGAAAAAAACTAAGCTAACACAAACGTGTTGCAAAAACAAGGCAGTACACGTGCAGAGCAAAGGTGCATGAATGCAATAGGGCTTGCCAGACCGAAAAACAGCAATGAATATGCCAGTGGTTAATGTAGTAAGGCTGAGGCGGCCAGCCAGTGCTTGAGCGATTATATGCCTCGTTCGTGCAGGAACAAAAGTATGGCATGCTGCCGCATTATAAGAGACAAACAACTTTCTCTATGTATACGTGACCGACCTAAGGTCTTACAGAAATGAGTTGTGTCCACAAAGGCAAATTAGCATGGAAAAACAAGTGAGAAAAGGCATGTGTGACGTATGTATGTGAGAGAGATAGCATTTGTGTGTGTACGTGTGTGCGACAGAAATACAATAAGGTGAATGCGGACAAAAATAAAATACAGCGCATAGAAAAAGTCTCTCAGGGTTTTTCAGACAAGATGGAGTTAATTTACCAGTCCGTAATAGCCTGATACATAATAGCAGTTCGTTCTGTAACAGAATGTTGAGATCACAAATGCAGATGCCGGTTGAACACGTCGTGTAGCGGTTGTGGCTTCAATGCTGTGACAGGTTAAATCGGTACAGAAGATCTCGCAGGTAGACTGTGCTGTTAATCCTTGGTGCGTATACACGAACAGCGTGTGGGCTAAACTTCCGCGAGTTGCTATTTACATATTGTTGAGGTCGACGGTGTTGAAGGCGACGGTGATGAAGGCGACTGTGGTGGACTTGAGACACATTGTTCTTAGTGTTGATGGCGACGAAGATAACGACGACGTGAAGTCGAAAGACGACGACGGCAGAGAAAAGGCATCGTTGATATGATGGCGTCCGTCATTATTGCTGAAGAATAAGAAAGGCTCCTTCTATAACTGTTTGAGGGGACCGGAAACAAATCGTCGAAAGATGAATGCGTAGAGTTGATCGTGTTCATACTAGGCAGAAAAACTGGATTTTTTGTTATTAAGTGATCTCCGGTTTAAGACCAGAATCACGTCGGGGTCACCAGTGTAACGGGAGTGAATATCTTCTCTGCACTTTTCGGGTGCAGTTGGTGCAATCACTTTCCGTTGCAATCACTTTCCGTTCCGTTGCTGCCAGATTCTACCAGTCAGAAACAACAGGACGCAAACGTAAAAAATATATATCTACTTTATTCTCTTATGACAGTAACAAATAAGTGGTATCTGGTTCCGCTTGGTATGGCGTGCAAGGCTGAACTTTATCGCTGTAGAATTTACAGTGTTCAAAAGCAAACAACACTGGTCAAGATGGCATCCGAATAGGGAGAGAAAATGATGTGGTCTGCAACAAATGTCAGGGGGAAACGAAGATAATATGCGTCTTCTTCTATGAAAAGCCTGACTGCTGCTATCAAGTCCGGACAGAGAGAGAGAATTACACGTCTGATGCCTTTGGTCGCCGTGTCTCAAATCACTGCCTACTAGACGCTGGTGGTCAACGTCTTACGCTCCCTTGCCTCGCGGCTAAACTGCCACGTAGGCAAATTCCTTCTTCCGGTGGTGAAAGCACCAACCCCGCACGCGCGAAACAGAAAAGGACGGTGCACGAGCGCGCACCGTTATATAGGATTACTACATATACTATACATGAAGGCAGTGAATAGGGTTTTCATTGGTGAACCTACCTACCACCAAGTAAGAGAGTACTGACAAATTTTGTTCATACTGAACTGTATACAAGTATGTTTGTTCCTTACAAAACACATCTCTTTTAAACACTGTTACTTACAAAAGATTTATCTTTCTGTATCTTACAAAATATTCATATCTTTTTCTTTCTCTTAAAAATGATTCATCTCTTTGTCTGTTCCTTACAAAAGATATCTCTCTATTAAACTATGCTCCTTACTAAAGAATAACTGTCATCTCTCCCTCTCTCTTAAAACACCATTCCTTTCTCTCAGGACTTCTCTTGTTGTTGCTATATTCCTGTCAGATATTCTTGCCCCATCACTCAATATAAATTTTTTTCGGAAATTTTCAGACATTTTTTTGTCTGATTCCCAGCTTTTGTTGTTGTTCTTATCACTTACTTCACTTCTGTTTATTGCTTGACCTCATCTAATGTGGATCACTTTGTAGCTCTTTTATTTATTTATCATATAAAGATGTTCAATGGAACAATTTAATAGATAAACACTTCTTAATGCTTGTTGATTGTTGCTAAATAGTAGGTCTTTTGGATAATTTCATTTTTGATGATATTATTTTGATTAGCATTGTTAATCCATAGCAAATGTTTTATTACAATATTATATAACATAAAATGGCATAAAAGATGTGTATAAAAAAAGTAGTAGATATTTATACAGCAGATATCTTTATATTGTAGATGCTATATGGTAGATTTTTTAAACTATATAGTAGATATCATATAATGTCTCTAAAACCCTATAACAGGTGTTATATTACGTCTGTAAGAGTTAGCACTTCCTTCTCTAAGCTTAGATTAGAAATCGAATCCAAGAATCATCGGTCGGTCGTCAAATACCAATACATGTATAGGCGCGAAATTTAAAGATCCTTTGTTCTGTCAAAAAGTGATTGAGCATCTCCCTTTGACCTGCGACCTCAGCCATATCAGGCGAAGTTCAACTGGACACGCGCTGACCTACTTAGTATGTCTATCTGTTGCAGTATGTCTATCTTTCTAGCTGTTTGAAATATTATAAATACAAAGGGGAAAAACAGAGAAAGACACACAATCGGAGCTGACACACCAGCAGACACCCCGCGTTTTGGAGACGACAGAGAAATGCCTACAGGCTACTGTTCTGAATGATTCATGCACATACCCACACACACATAAACATATTCATCTTTAATATGTGTTCTACACAAGCAATGCGTAGCATTTGCTTACAGTTTTACGCAGGTAAGCAAATATGAATAGTTCTGCGAAGGTGGTAGGGGTCCAACGATATCAATGTGAACGTGCTGAAATCGTGCGTCGGGTTGCGAAAATGAACCGATTGGTGATTTTATGTGCCGGTGGATTTTCGCTTTTTGGCACGCAACACAGCACTTGGTCCATTCTCTGATATCCTTGTTGATACTGGTCCACACAAAACGGGTCGATATCAGCTTTTGAGTGGAGCGAATACCAGGATGTGACAGAGAATGCAGAGCGGAGAAAACTTCTCGACGATATTTTTGTGGTACATAAGGGCGTTGGTAACCAGCGGAGATATCACACCAAATATGGGCTGTGGATGATGGTAGTGGAACATGCTGAAATTTCAGAGATGACGAATTCCGGAGCTTTAGAAGTTCTTCGTCATTCTCCTGGTCAGCTGCAAACGCGCCAGATCAATTGTAGACGTGGTGTAGATAGCATTGATCTGCGCGTGTGAAAGTGCATCGGCTGCTAAGTTGGTCGTCCCTTTGATGTGGCGTATATCCGTTGTGTACTGCGATATGAAGTCGAGGTGGCGGATTTCTCTCGGCGAGTGGCGATCCGGCTTGGTGTTAAATGCATATACTAATGGCTTGTGGTCGGTGTATATGGCAAAATTGGTACCTTCTAGCATGTGACGGAAATGCTTAATGGCCAGGTATGCCGCTAATAATTCCCGACTGAATGTGCTGTATTTGGTTTCCGCGGGTTTTAACCGCTTAGAAAAGAAAGACAACGGTTGCCATATACCGTCAACAAGTTGCTGTAGTACACCTCCAATTCCGGAATCGGATGCATCAACGAGTAAACATCGTGGGGCGTCTGGTTTTGGATAAACCAACATGGTAGCGCTAGATAATGCTTTTTTCAGGGCAGCAAAAGAAGCGAGTTGATCTTCGGTCAGAGCTATATCTGCATTTTTGCAAGTTCGCTGACGTAGCAAATCCGTGAGCGGTTGCGCTATCTCAGTGAGGTGGGGCACGAACCATCGATAGAAATTCGCTTGACCGAGATATTCCCTTAATTTGCGGAGAGATGTGGGTGGTGGAAAATCCACGATGGTCTTGACTTTCTCGGGAAGGGGACAAATTACATTCTTATTGACGATGTGCCCGAGAAAATGAAGGGAAGCAACTCCGAACAAACATTTAGTAGGGTTGATAACAACACCAAATTGATGGAGGCGTTCGAATAGCAGGTGATGGTGTTGGTTATGTTCTTCATCCGAGTTACTGGCCACGAGTATGTCGTCTATGTAGGCATAGACGAAAGGCAAACCTCTAGTCACCATGTTGATAAACCTTTGGAATGTCTGTGCCGCGTTGCATAAACCGAAAGGCATACGCAGGAATTCAAACAGTCCGAAAGGTGTAGTAACTGCTGTCTTTGAGATGTCCGCAGGTTCCACTGGGATTTGGTTGCATGCTCGCACCAGGTCAATTTTTGAAATTTCAGCATGTTCCACTACCATCATCCACAGCCCATATTTGGTGTGATATCTCCGCTGGTTACCAACGCCCTTATGTACCACAAAAATATCGTCGAGAAGTTTTCTCCGCTCTGCATTCTCTGTCACATCCTGGTATTCGCTCCACTCAAAAGCTGATATCGACCCGTTTTGTGTGGACCAGTATCAACAAGGATATCAGAGAATGGACCAAGTGCTGTGTTGCGTGCCAAAAAGCGAAAATCCACCGGCACATAAAATCACCAATCGGTTCATTTTCGCAACCCGACGCACGATTTCAGCACGTTCACATTGATATCGTTGGACCCCTACCACCTTCGCAGAACTATTCATATTTGCTTACCTGCGTAGATCGTTTTTCGCAATGGCCCGAAGCCTGGCCCTTATCTGATATATCAGCAGAAACGGTCACCAAAACGCTGATATCACAATGGGTTTCGCGTTTTGGCACACCCGCAACAATCACCACCGACAGAGGATGTCAGTTCGATTCCCACCTTTTCACCGAGCTGACTCGTCTCCTCGGGTGTAAACACACCCGCACTACAGCTTACCACCCTGCAGCAAATGGCATGGTCAAACGCTTTCACCGCCAACTCAAGGCATCTATCAAAGCAGCTCCAGACAGTTCTCACTGGTTGGAACATCTCCCTCTCATCCTCCTTGGAATTTGATCCACGGTTAATGAAGAACTGGGATATACACCGGCCGAACTCGTTTACGGCACAGCACTCACCTTACCTGGGCAGATGATCGAACCTGTTTCACAAGACTTTCCTGACCCACAACAATATGTGCACCGATTACGGACATCCATGTCGCAGTTATCACCTTCAGGCCCCAGACAACAGAACGTCGTTTCACGAGTCCCAAAAGATATCAACACTTGGATTCATGTTTTTGTGAGGAATGATGGGATACCATCTCAACTTCGACCACCATATTCCGGGCCCTACAAGGTTATCAAAAGAGAACCCAAGTATTTCGTCCTCGATATTGGAGGCAAACGAAATACAGTCTCGATTGATCGTTTAAAAAAAGCTTTCATCAAGGAGGACTTACATTCAGTTCCCTCCTTTCCTCGAACAGACTCAACAACTCCAGCAAACACCACAGATTCTGCACAACCCCGACACACCAAATCAGGAAGAACAGTTCGATGGCCAGCAAGGTTTGTGCAAGTTTTTCGGGTAAGTTCCGAACTCTTAACTTATCCATCTTCCTAAATGAAATGCATACATCAACACATAACTCACATAACAGCATCACCCACATACAAACCCAGAGAATTCAAAGAACATTCGTGTACATAAAGAAAAAAAAAATGAAAACAAAAACGTTGTTCCACATCAACGAAAAACTGTCTGTATGAACATTTACGGAACATTTCACAATCGAACTTTGCCGATGAACATTTCTTTCATTTTTGCATGTACATATTTTTTGTTTTCTCTTTAAAATGTTTTGTGTTCTTGTAAATATATTTTTGCTAACTGTATGTTCACACACATTTACAAGTCATATTCTCATGTGTGCTATCACTCGATCTTTTTTGCCACTGAAAGACACCTTGCCTCTATTAGACCTCTAGTGGGTCAAGTAATCAATAGACGCACATCTCTTTCAACGCGCCAACATATTTCTGCCTGGGCACAAATACATATTGCCCACCATATAGCACATACAAACAGTAAACCTTTGATTCATATTTTTATTGTTCATTTGTCTGTTACAATGTGTAAATTTTTTCTGCATACACACAAAAAATAACATTTCCAATATCGTTCGATCTCTGTGGCTTTCTCACTAGAAGGGGGGTAGTGTAAGAGTTAGCACTTCTTTCTCTAAGCTTAGATTCGAAATCGAATCCAAGAATCATCGGTTGTCAAATACCAATGCATGTATAGGCGCGAAATTTAAAGATCCTTTGTTCTGTCGAAAAGTGATTGATCATCTACCTTTGACCTGTGACCTCAGCCATGTCAGGCGAAGTTCAACTGGACACGCGCTGACCTACTTAGTATGTCTATCTGTTGCAGTATGTCTATCTTTCTAGCTGTTTGAAATATTATAAATACAAAGGGGAAAAACAGAGAAAGACACACAATCGGAGCTGACACACCAGCAGACACCCCGCGTTTTGGAGACGACAGAGAAATGCCTACAGGCTACTGTTCTGAATGATTCACGCACACACCCACACACACACAAACATATTCATCTTTAATATGTGTTCTATACAAGCAATGCGTAGCATTTGCTTACAGTTTTATGTAAATAAATCCCTTTTTAATCATGAAACAGTTTATGTATTTATTAATACACACACACATCCACTACACGTCATATATATTATATAGCAGGTGTCTTTAAAACCATATCCATCTATTTTTTTAATAGATGTTTTTTAAAACTATGTTGTAGGTATAGGTATTGTTATAAAAATGTCTTTATTGCTGATGTTTTTGAACTGTAGAATACATGGCTAAAGTTTCAAGTCAATGATGATTGTCGGTTATTTTGGGTACATGATGCCTGCATTTAATAGCCCTCGCTCATCTCTGGTAGGCACTACTATCATTTGTAACAGATGTTGATAAATACTGTGACTGCCACTGTCAATGATTATGATGATGATGATGAAGCAGAAACTGTGGCAGTGGTAGAATTGTAAACAACAAACGTTTTTGGCTCTGAGAGTTTACCAAGCATTATTACATTGTGTATTGTTTGTCTCTGATTTATAAGTTGTAAATCTTTAACACTGTTAATTATTATATTGGGTATCTCAAAAATGGAAATGAACAAATGTCTTATAAAAAAAATGGTGAATTGAAAGAAAGGATGAGTGAGAAAAAGAAAAAGTAGATGAAGATGTTAAGTGGAAGAAAGCAAACATGACTGTAAGAATGATTAATTAAAATTAGTCAGACAGTCCAGGGTGAGTCCTCTGTTTTCATTATGTCGGTTGAGAATCAATGAGGCAAGATCATTGAAACCAAGCTCATTTATTCCCTGTACTAATTCATTCACAGCCTCTTCAGCTTTCCCTGGATGGTTCCTTTTCCAGTAAAGCAGAATCTTGTAGTTGACATCTCTTGTAGTTAGGCGACCAGCTAGAGCATCAAAACCAATTCCACTTATACTGCTATCTGAAAGTCCTAAGTGAGTTGCCAATGCTATTGCGTCAGGTATAACGCAAGCTAGATTCATTAAACTTCGACCTGACAAGACACTAGATGGCCGATCAACTAGAAAGAAAAAGAAAGAAAAATGAAACAATAACAATAATAATAATGGTTTCAAATTTTGGTGGAGGGGACAAGTCAATAACATTGACCCCACTAAGAAGAACAGATATTCCCACGAAGTACATTAAACATTTTGTCTACCAGCTTGCTGTCCTAATAATAATAATAATAATAATAATAATAGTAATAACCGTAATAATAAAGATAGTCCACCATGACTAATGCACATCATGGACTTGTATCAGTGAGCTCCCTGTGATGAAAGACTAAATCTGAGATCATCGCCCAGCAGGATTTAAGAAACCACAAAAAAAATTAAAGAAAATTATGTTTCAATGTAAGTTATTCCAGGAAACCAAAATACTTATTTTATATATGAAGTATAGTTTCTTCCAGATGTCTTACCACAGCAAAACATGCTTGCAAGTGTAAACAACTCGAGGAACTGTGAGATCCATATACAACAGAACTGTGAACAAAACTGTGAGTATAAGAATTAATCACATGCAGGCACCCATGCCAACCCCCTTTGCTTGTGAAGACATGTTGGGGCAAGCGAAATCGAAATCGAATTGAACCAGCCAGGATCCCTGGTCTGGTGGTGCGTAAAAAGCGCTATCCGACTCGTGGCCGATGCCAGCACCGCCTCGACTGGCTTCCGTGCCGGTGGCACATAAAATACACCAATCTGACCGTGGCCGTTGCCAGCCTCGCCTGGCACCTGTGCAGGTGGCACGTAAAAAGCACCCACTACACTCACGGAGTGGTTGGCGTTAGGAAGGGCATCCAGCTGTAGAAACATTGCCAGATTAGACTGGAGCCTGGTGCAGCCTTCTGGCTTCCCAGAACCCCGGTCGAACCGTCCAACCCATGCTAGCATGGAGAACGGACGTTAAACGATGATGATGATTCCCATTTCTACACATAGGCACATTTATGTTTCTTGCTTGTACATCAAGAAATGTTTATACAATTCACACATGGGCACTTACAAGCCTCCACATGTGAGCAAAGCAAACAAACCTCGACCACATGGTATTTAAATGACTTTAACAGAAGATGAATTTCATTCTGTAAACCTTAAGCAATCATGACACAAAAGAAGCCTCAGCACACATCCAAAGTCAGTGTTTTGTCAAAAAGTTAACACTGAACAGATGGACCCATTTTAGAAGAAGGTAGAAAGTTCTGGAGTGATATTTGGGATAATGGGGATGCTGTATGGTTAAAAAAAGTGAGGGAAGAAGTAGTCAGTGAAAAGCAGCCAGATCTAAAACTAATTAGTGCATTTATGAGTAAAGTGTATGGAAGAATGCCAAATTGGAAGGGCTCAGAACCAGACTTAGTTCAAGGGTAAGGGTACTGGTCAAAGAAATTCATGGGAGACTGAGGGAACAACTTCAAGATTGTTTGGAAACATGGAAAACGGATGCTAAACGATGATGATGAGGAGGAGGAGGAGGACTCATCCCTAATTGGATGACTAGAGGGAGAACAGTATTCCTTATAGAAAACAAAAGCAAGGGCAATATAGCTAGTAATTATAGACCAATCACTTGCTTATTATTAGTGTAGAACTGTTTACAGAAATGCTCTCTGAAAACATTTATGAGCACTTTGACAGCGCTTTCATCGACTCTAGTGGAGTTTTCAAATTGAACTTTTGCAGGAATTTTGTCTCTTTTTATAGTATTCTCCCCATTCCTCACCCTCTTGTACTATCTTATATCTCTGCCCACCCCTACACACTCAATAGTACTATAAAAAGAGTCAAAATTCCTGCAAAAGTTCAATTTGAAAACTCCACTAAAGTGGACGAAAGCGCTAATATATGATATATCTCTTATTATAAAAGGCAGATTTTATCTGCCTCCCTTTGTCTCTTATAGAAATCTACAATATAGGATTTCTTCAATTACAATTTATCTAGCATTTTTAAGAGTAGAATGCATCAGGTCGTGCCAGGTCCAGTTTTTAAAATTTCAACCCCAATTAAGCAAAATTTAGAGAAAACTCACATTGTGGTGTGTAAGTCAAGTGCTTTTCTTAGTGTGGGCTATAGCACACGCACACACACACAAAAAGGGAGCGATCTGATTCACTCACGCTATCACTCTAATTTCTACGACTTTCTCTTTGCAAGTTTGCAATGATTAAAGTGAAACTATTTCTATAAAACGAGAGAAGTGTACCTTAAACCACTAGTAAAAAAAAAAACACAGCAAACAGAAACAAATAAATACATAACGATTTACTCCTCACACAATTTCTTCAATTAGAGTTTACCCATGATTTTTCAAAGTACTTCCATTGGGTCATGCCATACAAAATTTCTTTCAATTTTACCCCCAATTAAGACAAAATTCGAAAAAACTCAATATTTTAACATTTCACTCCGAAAGCATTGATGTACATGTGTGTGTGCGTGAGTGTGTGTGTGTCATTCCTCACACACACGCATACACATACATATATGACAGTGACAAACACAAACGTTTCAAACAACTACATACAAACACGTGTGTGTTTGTTATTAGTAAAAAAGGCGCCAAAACACAACTCACTTCTTATTCCAACACATTTGCAAAGACACACGGACGGTCGAATTGCTATAACAATACAGAAAAGGTAAATTGGTTTTTATTTTACTTTCTGTCGTTAAATTTTGGTAGTATTAATTGGCGAGCCGAGCTTGCAGTATGAAACAGTGTTTATGTATAAACAGACGACACTTATATATAGTTATTAATAAATGTATGCATCCGTTTAAAAGAAAAACCAAAAAATATTTTATTCTTTATAAATGTTGTGTTCAAAATAACATTTTCTTTTAAGAATGTGTATATAACAAAGTATGTGTATATAACTATGTGGCTTATATCTTTATATATAAAAGTGAAGTTGTGTGTCTGTCTCCTACGATTTAGATTCCTAACTACTCCCACATTTTGTGATGCAGTGTAACCAAAACCGGGTATCTTATAGTCATGATTCATATTGAACCCTTCTGGGTATTAGCGTACGTCTACGATGAGTCTACGATTTAAAAAAAATTTACCATCATATTTTTCCATTTTAATGCATTTTTTCGCTATTATATAAGGGAAGTAACTCTCTAAAAATATCTACGATGTGTCAACGATTTAAAAAAAAATTTACCTTAATTTTTTTTCCATTTTTAATGCATTTTTTTTCTATTTTTTGGCTATAACTCTCTAAAAATGCTTATATAGTTATTTCCCTTACAAACTCAGGCAATGCCGGGCGATACTGCTAGTGATTTATAAAAACATGTAACATACTAATAAATATCTGTAAATATAAAACCATCCAGATTTCTGAGTACCTCATTTCTTCTAATAAATATATATATATATAAACAATGCAAAGCGCATTGTGACCAGCAATGTGTAGCAACATCTGATAGCCTGGTTGGTCACGATGATATATATACATATATATATATATATATATATCTAAATATATAAAACTGAGAATGTGTGTCTGTCTGTCTGTCTGTCTGTGTGTTTCCCTAAAACTTGAGAACTACACAACCAATTTAATTCAAATTTTACACATGTAGTTTCATGGGCAAAAAAAATGTTCAACTTCTTGCCTAGAGCGAACCTATAGCAATATAATATCTTCTCCACTATTTCAGTATTATGTGTTAAAAGTGAAACAAAAACATTTCTCTATTTTATATCAGATACTTTCACTTTAACAATAAAAATAATAATAACAATTGAATTATATGTAGTAAGTAATAATTAAAATCAAACTAAAGTATAATATAATCATAACATAACAAAAGTAAAAACAGCAATTGGTATAAAATTGCATCAATGACTTGAACTTGAATAAGTGGTTTCACATGAATGGAATAAATTAAAAATAAAATTAACATGCAGAAATGGAATAGTCCATTAAATTAAAGAAAAGACTATTGTCTATAAAGTATACAATGTAGAGAAAAAAAAAGATTTGGACACCTGAAGGAAAGCACCATCGAAAAGTGTCTTGGTGCGACTATGAAAGATATCAAGTATCTAACCAGAGGCGGTAAATTCACCACAATAGAAGCAAGGTTCGAGTCAACGGAGCGTGCAAGGGAGTACTTGACTCGAACCTTGCAAAGTGGAAATATTTTATTTTACCTTTATATCTGGGACGTCCCGGATAAAAATTTAAAACGTCCCCCCAGAAGTAGAGGTAGGCTGGATTGTAGCCACACTTCTATACAAGAGGGAGGACAAGATACAATTGATCGAAATTGCAAGAGACGGGTCTACAATTCCAGTCTGTTATATATTTTGAGTATTGTTATCACTAGCGATATCAAGATATAACTTTGTATATAAATAGATGTACACATATATATACACATATATACATGCACTAGCACTATGACCCAGCGTTGCCGGGTCATAATGCTAGTATATATATATATATATATTATATATATATATATCTAAATATATAAAACTGAGAATGTGTGTCTGTCTGTCTGTCTGTCTGTGTGTTTCCCTAAAACTTGAGAACTACACAACCAATTTAATTCAAATTTTACACATGTAGTTTCATGGGCAAAAAAAATGTTCAACTTCTTGCCTAGAGCGAACCTATAGCAATATAATATCTTCTCCACTATTTCAGTATTATGTGTTAAAAGTGAAACAAAAACATTTCTCTATTTTATATCAGATACTTTCACTTTAACAATAAAAATAATAATAACAATTGAATTATATGTAGTAAGTAATAATTAAAATCAAACTAAAGTATAATATAATCATAACATAACAAAAGTAAAAACAGCAATTGGTATAAAATTGCATCAATGACTTGAACTTGAATAAGTGGTTTCACATGAATGGGAATAAATTAAAAATAAAATTAACATGCAGAAATGGAATAGTCCATTAAATTAAAGAAAAGACTATTGTCTATAAAGTATACAATGTAGAGAAAAAAAAAGATTTGGACACCTGAAGGAAAGCACCATCGAAAAGTGTCTTGGTGCGACTATGAAAGATATCAAGTATCTAACCAGAGGCGGTAAATTCACCACAATAGAAGCAAGGTTCGAGTCAACGGAGCGTGCAAGGGAGTACTTGACTCGAACCTTGCAAAGTGGAAATATTTTATTTTACCTTTATATCTGGGACGTCCCGGATAAAAATTTAAAACGTCCCCCCAGAAGTAGAGGTAGGCTGGATTGTAGCCACACTTCTATACAAGAGGGAGGACAAGATACAATTGATCGAAATTGCAAGAGACGGGTCTACAATTCCAGTCTGTTATATATTTTGAGTATTGTTATCACTAGCGATATCAAGATATAACTTTGTATATAAATAGATGTACACATATATATACACATATATACATGCACTAGCACTATGACCCAGCGTTGCCGGGTCATAATGCTAGTATATATATATATATATATATATATATATATAAGGAAGGCTAGTTTATGGGATAGCTTTATGGCATATCATCAGACCCCAAAACCTGTTGGCCTATGGTCACTTCAAGACTATGGAGAGGGAAAAGCCTCGCTACTGAAGGTAAACAATTGGGGATTATCTCCTTTTGCTATTGGCTATTGACTTCTGGATGTGCCACCATCTTGTGAGCTCCAAAAAGCTAGCAGGAATCTTCTAAAATGTAAACATGGCCTAAAGATCTCCATTCTGGAGTAGAGGATGTTCCCTGGTTTGAGTTATGCATTCAGCTATGCATAACTTGCAATGCTTCATCCCATTGACCGACAAAGGGCCAGGGGTCTCGAGGATTTTCCATGAGATCAAGTTTGGGATCCCATCATCTCTTAGTTGCCAGACTTGTTTAGTCCCATTGAGAAATCTGTACATACATGAATTTTATTGTTTTTTTTTGCATACACTGTTGGAGATGCCCAATCTGAATAGTTGATATTTTTAGCCACTCCTATTTTTTCCACTCTCTCTAATTCTTTATTCACTTGTTCAAGTGTTGCAAATGGTACATTATGTTTGGGTTTGAAAACTGGTAATGAATTTTCTTTTACCTGAAATTTTTGCTTTAAATTTATTACACCAACCCAACTCATACAAAAAATATCAGGGAACAACCTTTCCACTTCTTTTTCAAATTTTCTGTCTCAGTATTAGAACTAGTACACAACTCCATTACATTTTTTCAAAAATTATTTATGGATAAACCCCATAAGTTGAACAGTTCCATCGAGTCAGTTTCAAAAAAGTTACTCATAAGCTTTTGCTTTTATAGACTTAGCATGAAATGTAATGTTACAGATAACTTTGCCTTAAAAAATTAATTTAATCCTTGAGATACCACATGCAGTCTTTGAGGTTTTCTGTTGTATAGATTCCCTGATTGTCTTTCATGTGTTTTCATTAATTAAAGTAATGTCACTACATGTATCTATCTATAATTTTACATTTATATTATTCATTTTTATGTACTCAAATTTCCTTTGAATCTCATTTGCGATTCTTGTTGCCGATAAACTGTTTACATGATTTTTCTGTTGAACCTGTAGCAAGTAGCCATTTTTAAATAAGGTGCCAATTTGTGGTAGCTGGCAATATGACGTAATGTCGTATTGCCGAAGAAATATTATTGTCGTTTTTCCATTGGTTAATATAACTGCTCATACAGGGATTCTAAGAAGTAGTTAAAGAATATTTGTATGTAATTTCGATTCTTTAAAGTCAAGTTGAGCAGTTATAAAAACCCTGAATTTTGGGAAAAACTTCAGTGTTTGTTGGATGTAACTAAACTCCACAACACTCACTCCTTTGAGACATTGGTGATTTTTCATGCCATGTCCAAGGAAAAACTCAACAAACCATTTTCTAGGTTTTGTTTTACATTGTGATTTTTTATGACCTATCAAACCACATTTGAAGCATTTTCAATTTTTATAAGAACTGTCGAATCTGTAGCATAATTCTCCACATTCAAAACATGGGTTAATTTTCTGCTTTTCATTTCTTACTTTCAGTCACACCGACTGAATATGAGAGCAGTTTCACATTTCAATTTGTTCTGTGTCATGCCTTAGGTTTATTATTCTCTGGTATTCTGCAGATATTTCTTGTAGTGTTGGGTTCTGATTCTGCTCTAATTTAGTCAGAATTCGGTTATGACTTTCCACATATTTCTTTGCTGTTAAACCTCGCATGAAAATTAAGCATTTAAACATATCTGGTGTTAGTTAATTAATTTTAAATCTCTCACATTCCCTATTAATGATTCCAGCATATGTAATAAAATCTTCATCCTCTTTTTTTTTGTAATATTCATGCATTGCCAGCACATATTAAATAAAGAGCTTTTTTCATGGAAAATCTTTGGTAGAATAGTCACTGTTTCCTCAAAACAGACTTGACCTGGTTTCTTTGGTAATATGTAATTGCAATATTTTTCATGCTCAGCTGGTGCCAACTTTCTTAAATAAAAACCAAGTTTTTTTCTCATATTGCCAGCATTCTTCTCTAAAAATTTTCTCATACCTTCTAAAGTAAGCAGAGAAGATAATACCCTACTCTGGATTATATGCAAACTCTCTGATTGAGTTTGTGACAGTGTCAGGGGTGAACGAACTAGATGTATTTTCTGTTTTCTTCTGTATCAGTTGTACTAACAGTCGTTGCTGTTTCTGTAATTGAATTATTGAAGTTAGTAAACCTTTCAAGCAAAAATTGACCCAGCATGAGCTTCAAATAATCTTGTCCCCAAAAATGTTATGACATGTGTATACACATCAGGTGTAAAATAGTATTACACAAATAAATAGTTTGTTGTAGTTATCAAAAAATAACCTATCACAGAAATATATGTTAACTTGGAAAGTACTCTGTACTATATGAATGTAGGTACAATACTCAGTATTCACTGTTCAACTCCTGGCTGTTAAACCAACACAGTCGAACTAACACTGTCAACTACCTTCTTGACAGTTCACTCAGTACTTATTTATTGTAATTGGTTAGTCCACCTTCAGTCACGTAGGGGTGTTCAGAATTCTCCCATAACAGCTGATGAATAGTGAGAAAGGGTAAGAAGGATACAAAGTAAGAGATGGGTCATAGATTTCTTTTTTTAGTTACCCGAATAATGATCTTTAGATTAACCATGTAATTTTATGTAAAACATCCTTAAAAAGTTTTTATACGCTTTTATATAATTTTGGTCAGTTGTAAAATGCAGATTGATTATAAGATTATATACATTTGTATAAGGAAGGCCTTGTTCATAATGTGTTCATGTGAATATGTGTATACAGGAAAAATTTTATTGAGGAATATGTTGTGGTTTGTTTTTTTAAACTATAGTGCATACGATGTGATTTATATCTGTATCTGAAAAAGCAAAATTTTTATGAGTCTAACTGATCTGGACTTGGAAGTGAAGATATATTCCAAGTAATGTCTAGATGCTGAATAGGTTAACAAAATATGCATGTTATCAGAAGTGAAGCTTATGAGTGTCTATCTAGCTATGATTTGTGTCAAAAGTATTTTAAGTGATGACTACATTATGTGAAGCTGTGTAATGCAAGTGCCTATTTAAGATTGGGCTGTGTCGAGTGCATTCCAGAATAAGTGTTACCTTTATGGTATTATCCTAGCGTGGGAAGAATTTTCTTGAATTTTGATGTGGACTAGTATGAATTTATCAACATGTCAGCATATATTAAAATATTTCTTGTGCTTAGGCAGTTGCAAGAGCTTTTCAACTTTTCCAATATATGTCCCTCCTCCATTGTGCAAAGCTGATGCTTTCTTTTTCTGTTGATGTTACAGCCTGGATCCATTGAGAATTTTCTACTTAACATTTTAATTTGTATTAATTTCACTCAGATTCCAGGTACATTTAATCAATGTTATGAAAGTCTTTTTGTCGATGTAACTGAAGGATACATTGTAATTACAAAATCTTTGCTTGAATTTACTTTCTACCATAAATATGTAATGTTTACTCTCAACTGGTTGCTGTAGCATGGTGGTGCAACATCAAACATGATCAATTATATCCCATTTAAAGGACTTGTTTTAACCTTCACACCCAAACAGCATGGATACTAATGTCACTTAGTTATCAACCCCACCAAAGCCAAAGATTTTTTCTGGAGTCTTTTTATTTCTAGTAGTGTGCTATGGTTTTCCAAAACCACACATTTTACTGTTCTTCAGAAGAGTTGTTCTGGTGGCATGTTTGAGATTTTTACTGGGAAAATTCTCTGCCCTAGGTAAATCAGTTGATATTGAATATTCTTCAATTCTTTTTGGGACAGTGGAGAGCTTCTGGGATAGGGTTTCGGAGTGGAAAATAACTTGGATACATCTGAATGTTTTGCTATATGTTTCTTAAACAGGTTTAGCTTGGTTTGAAAATATGCATTCTTAATTGTGTCATTTCTTCGATAAGCATCTATACAGAATTGTTTTTCTTTCCGTTTGGTCTAAAAGATGTTGTAGTATACTGCAATACATAAGCATAATCTTTCTCTGCCACTAGTCTGTTGATATGTTCCTCTGCCTCTTCTAAATTCTTATACTTTTAATCAGGTGAGATAAAGTAAAAAATCATTAGTGATCTTGGTAAAAAAAATTTTTTAAATGCTGTTTTCACTGCTGCCTCTGCTGTTATTAGTAGCATTGTGGCACAGTTGCTATTGCTTTTTATTGCAGCGATAGTGGTGGTTTTGTTTGTGCTGTTTACAGCTGACAATATATGATTTGCTGCTGGTGATTTTGTGAATGTCTTTGATTGATATGTCATTGCTCTTGCTGTTGCTACTGTCATTATAACTGTTGCTGGTGTTGTTACTGTTGTTGTTGCTACTGATACTACTGCTACTATTTGTAAGTAATTACTTTTACATCTGCAGTATTGTATGGAAAGAGATGATGGTGAAAGATAGCTTTACCATCAAAACCTTCTACAACCCACTCTTGTTAACCGGATGAAAAAGTTGATGCCCTTTCAAAAAATCCTCCTTCTTTTAAAATGTTGTCCTGCAGGATGAGTTACATAAATGGTTGATCAGTCCCTTAGTTGACCCTGTCTGGTCAATTAAGAAACAAGGCAAGACAATAAAATTAACAAAAGTAATTTTCTGAAAAGGCACAAACTCATGGAACTTCCAAAACACATTTTGGAAGCTCCATGAGCTTGATGATAAACAAAACAACAATGATGATGATAATAATAAACGTTTCAAATTTTGGTACAAGGTTTGCAGTTTTAGGGGTAGTGGGTTAACTGATTACATTGATCCCAGTACATGACTCTGAAAGAATGAAGATAAAGTTGACTTTGACAGCATTTGAACTTGAAACATAAAGCTGGAAGAAACGCTGCTAAACATTTTGCCTGATGTGTTAATTATTCTACCAACTTATTGCCTTGGGGACTTCTAACACATGAAAAGCCAAAAATATAGCTCCGAAAATTACCTAGTAACATCAGGGAAAAAATAATAAATGAGACCCCAAAACACTGACAAAATGTTGAACCATAACTGACTAGGTAATAGTCATTAAAATTTATTTTTATCTCCCACTCATAAATAATGTATTATAAATGTTTACAATATCCAATATTCTCACATGTGTAAACATGATCATCAGTATATGGTTCATATCAACTACAGACCACCTCCATCCCCCACCATCAAGCAGAAGAAATTAAAAATAAATAAAGAAAATACCTGTACTATGCTGTACTACAGCATCAAGCTGTAGAAACATTGCCAGATCAGATTGGAGCCTGGTGCAGCCTTCTGGCTTGTCAGCCTTCAGTCAAATCATCCAACCCATGCCAGCAAGGAAAGCAGACGTTAAATGACGATGATGATGACATACATACATACAATACATACTTGGAGAAAGTCTTTGACATGGTCCCCCGATCCCTTATCTGGTCGGCGATGTGGAAACTGGAGAGTGACGAATGGTTACTGGAGAGTGACGAATTCTGCACTATACAGAGGGGCCATTAGTAAGGTTAGGATTGGCAATGAGTATAGTAAAGAATTCCACATAGAAGTAGGGGGTCCACTAAGGTTCAGCCCTCAGTCCCCTTTTATTCATCATAGTCCTCCAGGCAATAACAGAGGAATTCAAGACAGGATGCCCCTAGGAGCTCCTCTATGCTGATGACTTGGCCCTCATAGCAGAATCACTACTAGAACTAGAAAAGAAATTTCAGGTGTGGAAGCTAGGTTTAGAATCAAAAGGCCTTAGAGTCAATGTAGCAAAGACTAAAGTTATAGTAAGTATGAAGGTGAACTCAGGTAGGTGGCCCTGCTCGATCTGTAGAAAAGGTGTAGGTAGAAACTCCTTAAGATGTACCCAGTGTAAGATATGGATGCATAAGAGGTGCAGCAACATCAAAGGAAAATTAACCAACATAGCGCAAGCTATCAACTACTTCTAGATAGCTTTCATGTGCGGCAGATGCACAGGTGCAATAGACACTACAGATACTCAGAAAACAGATTCCATAACACTCCAGGGGGAGAAACTAGAAGTGGTTGATAGCTTCTGCTACCTAGGTGACCAAGTTAGTAGTGGAGGTGGATGCTCAGAGAGTGTCTAGAATAAGAATAGCCTGGACAAAGTTTAGAAAGCTTCTACCCCTACTGGTGACAAAGGGTCTCTTGCTCAGAGTGACAGGTAGATTGTACGACGCATGTGTGCAAACTGCCATGCTTCACGGCAGTGAAACATGGGCTATGACTGTGGAGGACATGCGTAGGCTCAAAAGAAATTAAGCTAGCATGATCCGCGGGATGTGTAATGTCAGTGTGCACACACGACAGAGTGTAGTGCCCTGAGAGAAATGATGAAGCATCGGATGTGGCGTGCAAGAGAGACGTTTGCACTGGTATGATCATGTACTGCGGATGGATGAAGAGAGATGTGTGAAGAAGTGCCACTCCCAAACAGTTGAAGGAATCCGGGGTAGAGGTAGACCCAGGAAGACATGGGATGAGGTGATCAAGAATGACCTTTGAACGTTGGGCCTTACAAAGGCAATGACAAAAGACCAAGACCTCTGGAGATACTCTGGAGATATACTGTGACTGTGAAGACCCGACAAATAATGTGAGTTCATGGCTGTTTCCTGCACCAGCTTCACCAGCTTCACATAGCCAGCCCCAGCCCATCCAAAGTACCTTGGATCACAGGACGACCTGCTGTGCTTAACTTGGATCGTAGGGTGACCTGCTGTGCTTGAGGAGACCTATTGAATCAAGTACATCAACATCAAAATAAAAATCAAATGGAAATTGTAGTTGTGATACTCATGCCGCTGGCATGTAAAAAGCACCAACCAATCGTGACCATTGCCAGCCTCCCCTGGCCCCTGTGCTGGTGGCACGTAAAAAGCACCCACTACACTCACGGAGTGGTTGGCGTTAGGAAAGGTATCCAGCTGTAGAAACAGTGCTAGATCAGACTGAAGCCTGGTGCAGTCTCCTGGCTTCCCAGACCCCGGTCGAACCGTCCAACCCATGCTAGCATGGAAAATGGACATTAAATGAACGATGCCGATATATATATATATACACACACATATACATGGACGTTGATGTAATCAGTTAGCACACTTATCACGAATATAAGAGGTGTGGGTTTGATTTCCATGCATACTAATACCTACTTTTTTCCATCAAGGACTTATATGCCCCAATATTAAACTATTTTCTTTATGCTTATAATTATTATCATCATCATCATCATTATTATTATTATTATTATTATTATTATTATTATTATCATTATATTTATGTGTGTGTCTTTGTGATTGTCATTCACTCCACCATTGCTTGACAACTGGCGTTGGTTTGTTTACATCCCCATGATATAGCAGTTCAGCAAAGTGAGGTTGATAAAATAAATACTGGGGCCAACAAAATAAGTACAGGGGCCACCCTTCAAAGTGGTGTCCCAGCATGACTGCACTCTAGTGACTGAAATAAATAAAAGAAAGATAAAAGATATATTACTGAGCTCCAATAAACTAACTAACTTAAGAAGATACATTCTTAAGAATACATTACAAGAACACAAATAATGATCATTGTTTTATCTCTATTTTTTTTTTTTTTTTCACATTCTCAGTACTGATATTGTTATTAGGTATTCTAACAAGCAAAGTAAAGAAGGAAACAACAAACCAAACTCTAAAATTGCACAATAATGACCAAAAATACCAAACCAGAATGAAAAGAAATATGAAGTAGATCTTAAAAAAGAAAACTCTAAAGTGGAATTCTTGATCATGATATTCTAAAAATGAGTATAATTCAAGAATAGAACAATAGAAATTTTTACTATGGACAAAAGCAACTGAAAAGTGAATACTTCCTCAGATCCACTCAAACAGGAGTATCAAAACAAACCCAAGCAAATATTATGGAGAACAAATATTTAGGAAAAGAAAATAAGAGGAAGTATCTGTCAATTCTTCTTGAAATCAGTAACAAAACAACACCAATGAGCAATAAGAAAGAGAAACAACTACTACAGAATAATAAAATAACAAAACAAGATGTACCTGAAATAAAAGAAGCCTAAAGCAAGAGATCCTCACTAAATCACCAAGAATCTGAATGTTGCAAAGGCTCATATGACTGTGAAGATCGGTTATTCATCCACAAAACCATAACTGAAGACTACCAAAGAAAAAAGAATCTGCGCATAACATGAATTGATAACTGGAAGGCTTTTGACAGTACTCCCCACACATGGATCCAGGAAACACTGGTCACAAGTAAGATAGCACCAGAAATAATTAAGTATATGAAACATATCATGAATAAATGGCAAACAGCCCTGCAACAACAAACAAAAGAGTTGGAAAAAACTGAACCCAACCCTATTACTCCAAGGAGACTCCCTCTCTCCTCTCCTTTTCTGCCAGATATTGACACCTTTAACCAACATACCCAATAGAATTGGGTGTAGATGTAACCGGTACAAATGATAAACAACTGGAAATTCTACTACAGACAGTACATGATTTTACTAAAGAAATCAGTGTGAGATTTGGCTTAGAAATTATGCAAAGCTACCTTGAAGAGAGGACAACTGATTAAGAACAATAATACCTAATTTATGCACAGTCTGCCAACTTTTTGCAACACCACTAGCTGTTTGGCCAATATTTCTAAGTTAACCTTGGCAGAAATTGAACTCAGAACATAAAGATGAATGAAATGCCATAAAGCATTTAGCCCAGCGTACTAACAATTCTGCCAGTTTGCTGCCTTCATAATAATAATAATAATAAGAAGAAGAATTACCTAATTTTGATGGCTGTACTGAACGTGAAAAAAGCTCGAACAGATGGCTGCCTTTGGATGTAAGTTTGGGTTTCACAATAGTGACAGGCTGGACAGGTACTGTAACAACAATTGTAGTTTCAGCTTCCTTCAACTTCTCTTGTTCCATGTCTTCAATAGCCACTGCCTTCTTCAAGTAAGCCTCAACAACATTAACTGACACCTCAACAGTAAACAATCCAGTCAGTCTAATCCTCAGTTCTTCATCATATATGTCTTGGGGTAAAACTTTTATCTGTCCTGCCAGTTGGTTTACTTCCTTACCAAGTGGTTGTATGAAAAATATTTTGTTGTTCTCATTGAGACCATAATTGTAGGTCAATTGGATGTCATCCTCATCATTGTCTGAAACTTTCATCTGGCCACTGACTGATATCACCCATGTCTGATTGTTCTTCAGCTCAGGTCCGTTAAACCGGAAGTAAGTTAATGGTTTGCCAGAGGAATGGGACTGGCTCGTCTTTTCTGGCTGAATCTGAATAAAGTTATATTCTTTCCATTTGTTCTCAATTTTTTTTGAATTCTTCAGAGAATGACACGAAACCACAACACACCACTGCATTTCTTCAAAACGAACAAACAAAGCAATTGTTCCGATTGCTATATCAATTTTCTCCTCTATCACACGCATGCCATCTTTTAACCTTCGTTTTCGACCAGGAGCTGCCTGAGCCACGCAATACCTGCAAATAGTGATTAGTTTTAGTGCAAAACCAGAAGTAAAGGTAGCTAAATAGCAAATTATAATTGAACAGAAACATTGATGATGGTTAAGCTGAACAGAGACAGACAATATTAACGGTTGCAAAAGAGTAGGACAGAGATAAATGAAAACAAAATGTACTACTGGCTAAATGATATGATAGGGCCAAATAAAAACATGGTGAGATAGAATTGCCACTTGAGATAGTTGAAAATGTCTCAGTTCCAATGCTTTATTCTCATAAATGTATTAGCATTGATACTATTCTTATTCTGTGAGGTCTCATTACAGAGGAAAGAAGGCCTGAAATCCTCTTAAAGTTGGAGTTTTCCTAAGTATGTTAAGAAAAAATATTTCTTTGGTTTTTTTCCAATGGAGGTTAAAAATGTTGTCATCTTAATCTTTAAGATGGTAACATCATTAAACACACATGCACACACACACACACACACACACACATACACAAAACATACTTCTGTATCATAATCAAATTGAATACTGCTGCCACCTGCTTCTTCCACAGATGTGAAAGCATAAGCATACAACAAATACAGTCCATATCTGTCCAGTTGAAAACTATACCCTCATTGCTATGTATATCCAGTCAACAACTACACATTATGTCTACATATTGTAGACATGATGTGTAGTCTACATATTGTACATATTCAGTTAACATTTACATACCATGTCTTTCCAGTTGTTGTCTACACTCCATGTGTATCCAACCAACCTCTACAGCTTTTTTAATGTTAGTGTAGCATATGATTAAGATTTAGCTGCAGTTTCTTGCAGATCAAGCAACTGCATAGTTGCTGCTTTGTTAGCTTAATATACCTCCAAAACATTTAATAAAGAGCTCAAAGTGTCATATAAACATAATTAGAGCAATCACAGGAGGAGAAAGATATAATAACAATATTAGGTAGGCAAACAATACTTTAAATCCACTGTGGACTAGCACATTACACGTCATAACAAGTTGTACAAAGAATACATCTATACACCATTTAAAATTGAAACAAGATTACAAAATATGGAAGACTACCTTAATATGTGGGGAGCACAGTTTATCTTTGCAATGGGTATCAACCCAATTACCAGTCATTTTATGGAAAACTTCCTCCCAGTTACAACATCATTTACACTGGCACATAAAATTTTGTTAAGATGCACACCACTAATTCTTATTCTTAATGCTTATTCTTTCCCACAATAACATTGAACGAGGAGCTTAGTAAGTAGAGAGGTACAGCAACTCTTGCATGTCCATCTCTACTGAGAAAACTATCAGAAACTACAGGCAGAAATACCCTGGATAGTGGGTAACATGTTTACAATGTAAATTGTATCTCATATGATTCTATGTTGCATGTTGGATTGTACAGTACGGTTTCCAGCTAGGTGAAGATCAAACTTCTCATATCATTCAGCTAACTACTTGCATGACATAAGACTGTGGGACTAGAGCTAACCTGGGGCAACATCTATACTACATGTTTAGCGGTTGATATCTGCACACTCTGAACATCCAAGCCAACATCTACACTCAGTCAATCCAGTCAACTACTAAACAGAAATACTACCAATCAACATCTACCCTTTTAATGTCTACACTGCCAACAGCAACACAATTTGGTAAGCAGAGAGAGTGCAAAAGCTGTCTGTTTGTCAGTTTGTATGTATGTGTGTGTGTGTGTGTGTGCGTGCGCGCGTGTGTGTATGCATGTGTATGTATATACACAAGCATGATGTATGTAAAGTTTGGGTGTTGGGCTCATAATGATAAGTTCATGGGTCCAATTCTTGGACTGGGTGCTGGCAGCTTTCTTTTCCCAATCTAATAAAGGAGTCAAGATATGAAGTTAGTACAGAAATAGATATGAATGACTGATGCAATGAAGGTAGTACCTCAGTATGATCACAGTTCAATGAATAAAAACAATTAAAAGAATAAAAGAATATCAAGATGCTCAATGAAAATCTAAGTATGGCCTCCAAACTACTACATCACATTTTTTTTGTATACATGCATGCATTCATACACATGCACATGCATTCACGTATGTGCGCATGCACACACACACACACACACTATAAGACTTCAGATTTCCACAAACAGCACCACTACAGCAGCTTCACAGTAACAACGTCATTATCTCTGTTAAATTACTTTGCTAAATATTGCACTTCAAAAGATACAGTGTTTTTAGTGAACTTGTACTCATTTTCCATAAGAATCCATTCACTGTCTCTCGATTTCTTCATTAGTACTCCGATTTCATCCAGGTGCCTGTTATTTGGTCTAGCCTCGGCATTGGGCAAGGGCAACTTAAGAGTAACAGGCCGCCGGAAAAAATGCTTTTGATCACATGATATGTCTATGATTTCTGAACATCCCAATATGTCTTCACATCGTAATGAATAGTTCTGTTGGCAGTAGGTGAGTATTTCTTCTGTTAAGGGTGTCATCTGTAATGATAAATGTCAAATAAGACATGGACTTTCAACTTAAAATCTGGATTAAGATATCAGAATTTGAAAAAAAAATTGCACTTGCTTTACAGTGGCCATTATAACTTACAAGATAAGACAATCATGTAGTTTGGAATTGTGACCATTCAATTTATTGGGCGATAGATCAAAAGTAGTTATTTTATAATAATGTACTCATTTAAACATTCTATGTGGACTTTAAACAAAAAATATACCATCCAATCAGTAATAATTGACGAACACTTTACAAAAATTTGATCACAATAAAGATGCTTATTCTTTCCCACAATAATGGTGAACAAGGAGCTTAGTAAAAATTATGAATTTATTCCTACATACATACACAATGTATATAAGCACTGTTAGTCAGTAACATACCAGTTTTACATTAATTTAGTATACTTCATCCACCATAAAAAATATACAAAAAAAAGTAGATTCAAAGATAAAAATCAAATTTATACCTTTATACCTTTATATACCTTTATAACATACTGATATTCTCACAGAGCAGTCATAAGGTAAGTCTGTATTATTGATATGAACATTTCTCAACTGATCTTTTATCGATATCTCATGATCTAGACTCCTGTGAGATTTCTGTAAGAACAGAAAACTTGATATTTTGGTTTAAGAACCTTTTTTTGCTTATTTTTTATAAATATTTCCCTATCAAGCGTGGATTCTGAAAGTTGTTTATTAGAAATTATTTTAAGGTTTACAACTAATATCAGAAATAGTCTAGCTTCTAATCTCAAATAACAAAGACAAATATGCAAATATTGAAATAAAAAGTTATGCCCTCTTGACGATTGTTGTAAAATTAATTCAGTCATTTAATTAATAAAATTAATTCAGCTGGCATTCTTATTTCTATATTGCCCACAAGGGGCTAAACATAGAGGGGACAAACAAGGACAGACAAAGGGATTAAGTCGATTACATCGACCCCAGTGCGTAAATGGTACTTAATTTATTGACCTCGAAAGGATGAAAGGCAAAGTTGACCTTGGCGGAATTTGAACTTAGAAAGTAGCGGCAGACAAAATACCGCTAAGCATTTCACCCAGTGTGCTAACGTTTCTGCCAGCTCGCCACATTCTGTCCACTAAAGAGCTGGCATTTTGTCCACTAAACTACCTACATCAGAAGGTAACTTCAAAAATTGTTAACCGAATCATACTTCCACTTTCCCAAATGAAGATAAAAGAAATGCTACAGCCATTTCTAATTCTGTATGGAAGTTGAGATACAGTAGCACCAATAATTGTGGACTATAATAACCCTGGAGATTGCTGAACTATGGAAAAATATATCTTAATTAATTAATTATTTTATCAATTATTCAAATAAAAATATTTTTGCAGGTTCCAAAGCTTTATAGAGAAATTTACACCAGAATAAATTTCAAAAAGAGCTGGAAAAGTTATAGCATAGTAGATATTTGTAATGTGCTCATTTGGTTTGCTGAAATGATTATTTTCTGACATATTCGTTTGTTATCACAATTCCCTATTCAGTATACTGCTTGGACTTAATATATTTCAACTGTGCCCATTATTTTGTTTAATATTAACTTACAAAAAAAATTAGTAAAAGACTACTAAACTGGCCTAAGTAATCTATTGCACTCTATGTTCATATGAAGTATTTCTCTAGTACTTAACAATGTACAATGATCATGATACATACTGATATTCTCACAGAGCAGTCATAAGGTAAGTCTGTATTATTGATATGAACATTTCTCAACTGATCTTTTATGGATCTCTCATGATTTAGACTCCTGTGAGATTTATCCCTACTCTAAATTTATATCAATGTATCATCGTTTAACATCCTTTTTCAATGCTAGCATGGGTTGGACGGTTTGACCGGGGTCTGGGAAGCCAGGAGGCTGCACCAGGCTCCAGTCTGATCTGGCAGTGTTTCTACAGCTGAATGCCCTTCTTAACGCCAACCACTTCGTGAGTGTAGTGGGTGCTTTTTATGTACCACTGGCACAGGTGCCTGGGGAGGCTGGCAGCACCCACGATCGGTTGGTGCTTTTTATGTGCCACTAGCACAGAAGCCAGTCAAGGTGGCGCTGGCATTGGCCACCAACTTGACTCAATAGGTCTCCTCAAGTACAGCAGGTCATGTGCCACCAGCACAGAAGCCAGTCAAGGCGGCGATGGCATCGGCCACGTTCGGATGGTGCTTTTATGTGCCACCGGCACAGGTATCATAACTACAATTTCCATTTGATATTTATTTTGTTGTTGATGTACTTGATTCAATAGGTCTCCTCAAGCATAGTAGGTCACCCTACGATCCAAGGTAAGCACAGCAGGTCGTTCTGCAATCCAAGGGAGTTTGGATGGGCTGGGGATATGCGAAACTGGTGCAGGAAGCAGCCATGAACTCACATTATTTGTCGGGTCTTTGCAGTCACAGCATATCTCCAGAGATCTCGGTCTTTCGTCATTGCCACTGTGAGGCCCAACGTTCGAAGGTCATGCTTGACTACCTCATCCCATGTCTTCCTGGGTCTACCTCTCCCCCGGATTCCTTCAACTGTTTGGGAGTGGCACTTCTTCACACATCTCTCCTCTTCCATCTGCAGCACATGACCATACCAGCGCAAGCGTCTCTCTTGTCCAGCATTTCTCTCAGGGCACTTACACTCTGTCATGTGTTCACACTGACATTACACATCCAGCGGATCATGCTAGCTTCATTTCTTTCAAGTCTACGCATGTCCTCTGCAGTCACAGCCCATGTTTCACTACCGTGAAGCATGGCAGTTTGCACACATGCATAGTACAATCTACCTTTCACTCTGACCCTTTTTAACCAGTAGGGGTAGGAGCTTTCTAAACTTTGCCCAGACTATTCGTATTCTAGTGGTGACATTCTCTGAGCATCCACCTCCACTACTAACTTGGTCACCTAGGTAGCAGAAACTATCAACTACTTCTAGTTTTCTGAGGAATCTGTTTTCTGAGTATCTGTGGTGTCTATTGCCTCTGTGCACATGAAAGCTATCTTCTCGGTTAATTTTCCTTTGATGTTGCTGCACCTCTTATACATCCATAGCTTACACTGGGTACATCTTATGGAGTTTCTACCTACACCTTTTCTACAGATCGAGCAGGGCCACCTGCCTGAGGGTGTGTGTGATGAGTTCGCCTTTCTGCTTACTATAACTTTGGTCTTTGCTACATTTACTCTAAGGCCCTAGGAATTTTCATCAACTGCTGTAAAGTAATAAGTATGTGCTATGAGTGATCAGTTTGGTTTACCACTAAAACTCTTGTTTGAGCTGAGAGGCAACTAGAAGTGGTTTCTCCTCGAACAGGGGAATATCGATTAAAGTATCAGGTTATCCCATAAAGTTCTGTACGATTTTACCTTTTTAAAATTGAATGAAATTTAATAGTAGTTTAGAATGTCTAGTGGAATTAAAAATTATTTAAATATTATTTTACACAATAATAGAATTAAAATTTCTTTGATTAAAACCCTTTCTAACATGGAAGTATCCAAAGAGCATTTGAGGCACATAAAGCTTTATGAGTACAAAAAAGGAAACTCTTCAGCTGAAGTGACTTGAAACATACACTCAGTTTATGGGAAAGAATGCTTGAATGAAAGAACTTGCAGAAGATGGTTTGCAAAATTCAGAAGTGAAGATTTCAGGCTTGAAGATGAAGATCAAACAGGATGTCCAGTTGAGTTTGATGATAAGCTCCTTGAGGCATTACTTGAAGAAAATCCTGCATTATCAGTTGAAGAATTGGCAATAAAGCTTAGTTCAAACCATACAACTGTTCATTGTCATCTTCAACAACTTGGAAAGGTTCTTAAACTTGGAAAATGGGTGCCTTATGAATTGTCCGAAAGCAACCACAAATCCCGAGTTGACATCTGGTCTTCTCTCCATTCTCGCAAACTCATTTCACCCTTTTTGGATAGACTTGTGACTGGTGAAAAAATGCTGAACCATAACTGAGAAGGGAACTTCGTGGGAAAAAGGTTCTTGTCTCTATCTGGTGGGATTACAAAGGAGTAATTTACTTTGAATTGTTACCGCAACAATCAATGCTCAAGTCTACTGTCAGCAATTAGAGCGTTTGAACCAAGCTTTGAAGAAAAATAGACCCGCAACCCCACACTGCAAAGATCACATCACAGAAGATCGAAGAGCTTGGTTGGGAAAAAATTCCTCATCCACCTTATTCTCCTAACCTTGCTTTTTCAGACTACAATTTGTTTTGTAGTTTACTCATTTGGGGGACATAACTTTCGTAAGCCACGAGGAGGTCGAAACTGACATTTCAGAGTTCTTAACTTTGAAACTAAAAGAGTTTTACATTGATGGGATTAAAAAGCTTGTAAATAGATGGAAGGAAATCATAGATAATCAGGGAAAGTACATTGATGATTAAATTTCAATTAAATATAACATTTGATCATTTGTTTTCTTTATTCAAAATTCGGACAGAACTTATGGGATGAAATGAAATGAAATGACCTGATAAAAATGAAAAAGCAAAATCTTTGGCATAACTTGAAAAAGACATTTAATATATATATTTTTTAACTCTATACCCTTTTGCCTAAAACAAATTCCAATACACTGAGGGAACAATGTATTTACAACACATAATTGTGTGTGTGTGCATGTGAGTTTGTATGTGTGTGTGTGTGTGTGTGTGGATTTGAGGCGCAATAATAACAACTAGCGGGCCCCATTAATATTTCATGGAATCAATGGTAAACTTATTGGGTTATTTCTGAAAACTATATCTAAAAAATCTGAAAGCATAGCCTGTGTTTTCATCATCATCATCATTGTGTCTGTATCAAAAGATAGTCACTCATCCGCTAATCACTGGAAAGTGAAAGAAATTGGAATATGATGATTACTTAATGCACTTTATATATACACTCTATTTACCTAGGTGACCAAGTCAGTAGTGGGGGTGAGTGCACTGAAAGTGTAGCTGCTAGAGTAAGAATAGCCTGGGCAAAGTTCAGAGAGCTCTTACCTCTGCTGGTGACAAAGGGCCTCTCGCTCAGAGTATACTGTATGACGCAGGTGTACGAACAGCCATGCTACATGGCAGTGAAACATGAGCCGTGACTGCTGAGGACATGCGTAAGCATGCAAGTAAGCCAATATGCTCCACTGGATGTGTAATGTCAGTGTGCATACTTGCCAGAGTGTAAGTACCTTGAGAGAAAAGTTGGACCTAAGAAGCATCAGATGTGGTGAGCAAGAGAGACAACTGCACTGGTATGGTCATGTGGCGAGAATGGATGAGGATAGCTGTGTGAAAAAGTGCCACATCCTAGCATTTGAGGGAACCTGTGGAAGAGGGAGACCCAGGAAGACCTGGGATGAGGTGGTGAAGCATGACCTTCGAACATTAGGCCTCACCATGGCAATGACAAGTGACCGAGACCATTGGAAATATGCTGTGCGGGAGAAGACCTGGCAAGCCAAGTGAGACCATAATCCATGGCCTATGCCAGGTGTGTAACCAGCCCACTTATATGTACCTTTCCTTCATTGGACACTAAACTCTGCTTTCAAAGACCTGTTGAGGCAAGTGAAATCAAAATCAAATTCGATGACTGGCATCCATGCTAGTGGAGCGCTAAGAGCACCATTCAAGTGTGATCGTTGCCAGAGCAGCTGAATGGCACGTAAAAAGCAACATTCAAGCATGATCATTGCCAGCGTCACCTTATTGGCACTTGTGCCAGAGGCATGTGAAAAAATATTCGAGCAAGGTCATTGCCAGTGCCACTGGACTGGCTCCTGTGCAGGTGGCACCTAAAAAACACCATTTGAGCATGGCCATTACCAGTACCGCCTGACTGGCCCTTGTGCCAGTGGAACGTAAAAGCATCCACTACACTCTCAGAGTGGTTGGCATTAGGAAGGACATCCAGCTGTAGAAACTCTGCCAGATCAGATTGGAGCCGGTGCTACCATCTGGTTCACCAGTCCTCAGTCAAATTGTCCAACCCATGCTAGCATGGAAAGCAGACGTTAAACAATGATGATGATGATGATACTTTATGCACAATTTTTTAGACTTGATTCACAGTACTCTCCCTTTTTCTCTCTCTTTTTTCTTTCACCCTTCACCTTTCCCTTCAACTAATCATGTCAACTGTTGAAGTGTTGCAAAAGAAACAATATATTACCTTTAATATACAGTTTAATGTTCCATCAATACTCGTCCTAGGACAGCGTACACTGATATAGCGGGAGAGACGTGAATAATAGAGACAACCACTGGAGGTCAACTGAAATTGTTCTGTTTTGGGAATACAGCTCACTGCAAAAGCTCCCAACCTGCTCAGAGTTATCTCGGCATAGTTAATCTCATTTACACACTGTAAAAGAGAACAGAAATTCACGATAACTAATAAAATATAATGAGGAAAATATTAAACAAATATGGGTTAAGAAATTAACTGAAATATCTTCAAATAAAGTGTATAAAAAGATATTAAGACTAAAATAAATATTTGGGAAATGAAAGGAAATATTAGAAGAATTAAATAAGTCACTGCACAATAACACAAAATATAAGAACCAGGAAGAGGATATCTAAATGGAACATCAGGACACCTAACTGAGATATTGTGACTGAAAATAAATCTTGTCTGGCCTACAAATCCTCCAGCTAAATTGCCTGTTGTCTCCAATTCATTCTCAAACTGGGAGCTTCTTGTCAGATCACACCATTGTAGTATGTGCTGATGGAACTCTTTACAATCTACTCACTTCTTTATGTACATCAACAACTTACTATCACTCCAATAATGCAGAAAATACACAATATACAACTCATCATTCCTTGTTAGTTTTTGTAAAACAATCGTCATCTATATGCAACCTAGATACACCAAACTTGTCATGCTTCTGTGAATGGAGGCCTCCAAAACATTCTCCAATAAGGTCGTTACTTTGATTCTGTCTATTTCAATGATGCAAAAACTCAATCACTGTATATATCAAGCTTGTAACTTGCTACCTCTAGTCATAGCCAACACACAACTAAAACCCAAGGAGTCTCAAAAAATAAAACGACTTACAATCAACTATGATCTATCCAGGTGATCTCCAATTATGTAGCAAAAACTGCATCACTAAGACAGGTCTTTTTTTTAGAGCTAGAAGATACTTCAGCTTCCAACAGTTGCTAAACTCTCTATAAAGCTCATGTAGCAGGTTGAGTTAAAAGTTTTCTCGGATATTCACAGATGATTTTTGATAACTTGTTAAATTTGATAAGTTGATTAATTTGATACAACTTGTCTAATTATTATTGAATTGTTTATTCTTCATTTTCTTTTATAACATAAACATTAATAAATTATTCTTTATTTTATTTCTTCGATAATAAGTGGTGAAAAAATTGCAATTAAAGCCAAAGGACTGAGTGCAAGGGCAGCAGCAATAGAAATTATGTGGAAGATTCACAAACTGTCAATAAACATGTGATACAAAATTGGTTCAGATGTTTCAAGAAAGGTGACACCAGCCTCAAAAACAAACCAAGGTCAAGGAAACCTTCTGTTGTGGAAAATGAGGTCTTGCTTGAAATGGTTGAACAACAGCCAAGCACAAGCACTTGTACATTAATGACAGAACATAGTTCTTTACAAAGTACCATCAATCAACACTGCCATAAGCTTGACCTTGTGAAAAGACACTGTTAAGAAGCTCAAGAACTAATCAATGACCTGACTCAAAAACATGTGAACATCTGCAAACAACTGCTGGCAAATCTTTGAAATGCCTGATTTTGGCATTGAATTATAAGTGAGAATGAAAAATGGATCTGTTTTCATAATCCTAATAAGAGAAATCAGTGGATTTGTTCTGGTCAGGCTTCAGAACCACTTGTCAAAAAAGGGCAGTTTGAAGAGAAGGTCATGTTGTATGTTTGGTGGAATTTTAATGGGGTGTTGCCCTTTGAACTTTCCCCAGATGGTCGTGTTCCAAATGCTAATCTTTATGCTCAACAACTGCAGTGAGTATATGATGCTTTGAAAGCCCACTACTTGCCATTTGTTAATCAAAGATGTGCTTTCCCATGACATGACACTGCCAATGTAATCAAGCACAAACTTGAGGAGTTGGAAGTACTGCCTCACTCTGCATACACCCAGGACTTTGCATCATCAAATTACCACCTTTTCCAAGCCATGGTAAATTTCTGCACAATGCGGATGAGGTTGAAAACAGGTGCAGTGAGTTTTTTGCCTCTAAACCAACCAAATGGTAAAAGTGGCAACTGAGCTTCTTGTACAATGATGGCAATAGACTATTAAGTATGATGGAATGTATTTTGATGAATAAAAGCTTTTCATATGTAATTTGTGATTACATACAAAATACATATGTAATTAGATTACCTTTCAAAAATTATTACTTGACTGATTTGCATTGAATCTTTAACCACCATATTCTAACCTTTTCTCCGCAGATGTTACTTCCCCTCATTACCTTTACTACTAGTGATTCTGCTCCTCTAAGTAACTAGAAACATTCCATCTCTACTTGACTCACTCATATTTTTTTCATCCAATACTGTTTCCCTGGCTGCAAACCTCATACATGTGACACATTTCAAATACAATATCCTTTGCATAACACATTAGATAACAATGAATAATTCTGCATTGTTGCATTCCTTCTTCCTCAGAATGTTACACCTCTGAAATTACCTCTCTGCCCTTATTATCATTATTATTTTTTTTTTGCAGTTGTCAACCTGCAGCTGTTCAAGAGGAACATTATGTTGATCCCAATACTCTTGGAGTGTCTGCCAAGACTATGACTGCACACAGCCTCTCTTCCAAATCAAGTTATTAGGAGAAAAATTTGAGGCAGTAAATAAACAATGCTTCATTTTGTTGCTCTTGTACTTCCTAGTGAAGAAAATTAACATTCAAAACTGTGAACTGGTGCTGTTTTATTTATGCCCTTCCAAAGAATACTGAATTCTTTTAATAGGTAAAAAATAAATTATTATGAGAAAATGAGACAGCCAATTGAACTGATTTCAGTACACATCTTGTACAGTTATTTATTTACTCCTGGATGCCAGATTCATTCTCAAGCAGGGTTAACTTACAACAGATGCTTAAAATACATACTTTCAATCATTTAGTTTGATAAATGTATCACTTCTGCTCACATGTTATCCTCTTTCCTAAGAATACTGTTTTCTTCTGATGAGGAATCAAATGCTCTATATTTAACCCTTTCGTTACTATATTTCTGACCAAAATACACCCCTTATGTGTTTCAATTAATTTCTAACATAATCATAAATTTAGTCTGGTTTCATTAAACAACTATAACTTTTTTATTTATCAATATATTAACGTGAATTTTGGAAGATAATTTAATGAAATGTTCTCAACCAATTCTATACTATAATTTTTGTCACAAAGTGACTCTAATTGCAGGTAGATACAGGTAAATTCAACAAAATATAAAATTATTAAAATTTTGTTCAAACATCGATATAGAAAATGGGTTATTAGCTAATATTCAATTGGGTATACAACAAAATTTTACGATAGAATTTGTTATTCTGGGTAACTTTCTGATACCCATAATAATATTTATGGCAAAATAGTCTTAATTTCACTAACTATCCTTTCTTTCGTTTTGTTTACATTTAGCGTAACGGTTCGTTTCTGCCGTAATGATTTCAAATAGGCTCATTCGAAAAAGTAAAAAGAAATAGTCTAAGGTTTTACTCTTCTGGGAAAGTCTGTGGCTTGGTCCAGTTTCTTCAGAAAAATCACCGAAAGAAACAGTTTTTAAATTTTCACTCCATTCAGGTGCCAATTCATTTTCTTTATTGCTGTCGGAACTCTCGGATTCACTGTTTTCACTTTCGGAAAATGAAACATCAGATTCATTATCAAATACCATATGCATTTTTTTTTTCAGTCATAGAGTTAGATTTATGAAGGTCTTCAGTAGAAAATCCTTCGAATTCTGACTCGCTGCTTGATATAATGGAATTCGTATCCATTTTTTGTCAGAATTACAAATTTTGAAAACACAGGAACAAATTTCGGAAAAAAATCTCCCAAAATTCACAGAATTAAAATTACACTTCGATTTTTGTACAAAACTGTAGTTGAACTCTTTACGAAGTATAATACGTATTTTCACGAATGTACTAAAGAGATTTGCTCTGATATTCTCATTTAAATATGAATAGGTAAATTTGGGCGGTTTGGTCACATTAACCAAAATTTTTTTCAGGCGGTTTGGTAACGAAAGGATTAAAACAATTTATTCATTATGGCCTTCATGCTTTGCTCATAGGTTTTAGTAGTATAAGCAAAACATGTAGTATATATTGTGGAATAAGTGATAAGTTTCTTCATCTATATAAAATAAAACAAATAAAGTTATAAACAAATACATAAAAGAAAAATACCTTTGTGATGAATTCAGTTTCAGTCCAATCATTTTCCTTGATCCAACGAACATTGGCTTTTACAACAAAATAACGATCGTCAACAACGCTGAAAGGGACTAGAATCTTAGCCATTCTCCTTAGGTTGTAGGTGCATGAGGAAGTTAGCATGTAAATCTCACTTAATAAGATTTCATCATAGCTCAGTGGTGGAATTGTGCACCATCTGTTGTTGGGAGATGTAACTTCACAACGGATGTTCTCCTTCTTTTTGAAAGTCCCTGAGGAAACTGTTAATTTCCCTTCAAGTGGTAGGTCATAATTATCCGCTGTAGGAAAGACTGTAAACTTTGAACAGTAACTGAAATTTTGACAAACATTATTTATTATATGTGTGTATACACATACAAGAACTTAGATGCTAAAGGAAAAACTAAATGATAGAAAAGTACAGTATTTATTCTGGCTGAAAATTCTATACAGTTCCTTACTTTTGCAGGTCCAATGGTGAAAATAGATTTTGGTATGGAAGGAAAAATTGTATGTATTCACACACACAGATATGTCAAACAAAAATGAATGTTCAAAACAAGACTTAAATACAATATCCTTTGCATAACACATTAGATAACATTGGATAAGTTTGCATTGTTGCATAACAAATCCATTTCATCAGGTGATATTCTGCCAAATATTTTAGTACAATATTACCTGATGAATTGGAGTCTTATGTAATAATGCAAATTTACATAATGTTATCTAACATGTAATGGATATTGTATTTTGGAATAAATCATGCTGTTGAAACACATGTAGTAATCTTTGAACTCCCTATTCATTTTTTTTAATGAAATGATGCAACGCATAATATGCACCAGTTTTGTGGGATACCTGGGACCAGTGAACAGTCCCACCCCACTGCTTGACAACCGGTGTTGGTTTGTTTATGTCCATGTATCTTAGTGGTTTGGCAAAAAGAGAATAAGTACCATGCTTAAAAAATGTACTGGTGTCAATTTGCTTAACTAAACCTTTCAAAGCGGTGCCGCTGAATGGTTGCAGTACAAACAATGAAACAAATAAAAAATAAAAGATAAAAGATGTATAAGCAGGTATGCATATTACACCAGTTTTGCACAAGTGAACATGAGATACTGCCAGAAAACTGCCCAGAGGGTAGTATTTCTGCAAGTATATATAATGATGTATTAACAAATATTTTTACCAAAAATCAATGTACAAAGTAAAAAGAAAATTCTGAATATTAGGCTTAGTAAAACTGGCTCTAAACAATTCATTATTTTTTTTTAATCTAGAAGTGTATTTTATCTAGAAGTGTATTGAGAAGTATGTTATCTAAAGTGTTCTGTTTTGATTTTTAGCCACTCAATTGAACCCCTATGTTAAAACATCTGCATTGTCATTTAATAAGTTTAGTTTTCAGTATAGATAACTAAAAATAAAATGAAAATGTGGATTTTTTCCCCTGAGAGCTGGCATGTTGCTTAATTCTTCAGTGAGTGTTTGAAGAATCAATCCTATCAAAACATATGAGGATTACAGAAGCTTTGGAGAGAGTGCTTAAAAAAATGTGAATATTCTTAACAATGGTATCTGTAATTGATTTTATGTATTGATACAATCTCTAACAGTTACCTGATTTTTAAATAAATAACTGTGAAGCCAAAGTGTTGAAGACAAAATTTATCATTTATTGATTTCAAAGAATTTTAAAAGGTAATGAACAAGATTTGATATGTAGGCACAGAAGTAGTTATCTGGCTCAAAATGTTCAATTCACAAAACTATTTTTCATTTCTGTTTTATTTCTCTTCATTGCTCTGAGTTTCTTTAATTCCTCTTAAATATTTCTTTGATCACTTTAGAGTAGATATTCTTCAACCCAAGACAGTACCTAATAGAGGTAACTTTACAGAGCCTACAGTGAAATTCAAAGTCTGTCAATTTTTTCCTTCTATACATACATGCATCTATACACAGAGTGTTTGGATCAAATCCAACAGCTTGCATAAAAAGAAAAATAAACAATATCCCATCCAAAAATGAAAGGCATTTAAAAACAAAAATATTAACTAGATTATGGCTGGGAGATAACAGTTTACTTAAAGGAGACACCCTCAACCCACGGTCTCAAGACAGCTCCAGAACTTGGCACATGCATTGCTCACTGAGTCCCTGAGATGTTCAAAGAGATCTTTGAACATCTCTTTGATCTTGATTACCAGCTTGACTCTGGTGTTTTTTTTCAATTGTTCCCCACACAATGTAATCCATGAGATTGCAATAAAGGGAATTAGGAGGCCAGAAATTGGGGAAGGTGAAGTCATAGAAATCCTCTGACAACCATTTCTGACTTTTTCTGGAGGTATGGCAAGGAGGCAAATCCTGCTGTCACACATATGGCCTCCCAGGAGTAACACACTCCAACCAGGGATTGACTGCAGTCTCCAACAGCTTCACATAGCCATCTGAATTGAACCTAAGGCCTGTTCAAAGATGTGGGGATGAACATCGGTATGTGGATGCAGTCAGAACATCTGCTGTGTCCTTTCCTGCTCTGTAGTCTCTGTTGCAGCTGTCCATGTCACGTCTTACAGCCTTTAAAGTGTCCACAGAGCATTGAGCAGCAGTTGTGATGTTGGCATTTTGATACTCGGAATGAATCATCATGACAGAAGTAACTCTTTTCTAATGTTCAGATGGCTTCAAGTCCTCCATGTCAGCTAACTTTTTCTCAACTACAACTTTAATCTTTATGTTCTCCAACACCATTGCCTGTTCACCTATACATCAAGTTGTTCCTGAAAAGGGAGACATAAAAATTGTCAGATTTAACTCAAATACCCTGTATGTATGCGTGTGTGTGCATGTCTCTATGCATCTGTGTGTGTGTTGGAGAACTGTATAGCAAGCATGGTATAGATATTCACAGAGTAGTATTCAGATACATAAGAACTTGTATTCCAACTCCTTCATCCAGCGCACGGTGCCTCCTATGTAGAAAGTTGACTTCACACACATATTTTATGTAAATATACTCATTAAGCTTACTTGTGTTTATCTGTACATTTGCATATGTTTGTGTGTGTGTATCTCCCCCTTCTTCTCTCTCTTTCCCTCTCTCTCTCACTCGGTAGTATAGTGATCAGTATCCCCAGCTGTCACACAGGAGACCAGGGTATGATTCCTGGCCAGGCTTGTCATTAATGGTGGTGCCCCAGCGTAACTGCAGCTTTAAAGAAATTTGAAGAAATATATATACAGAGAGAGAGAGAGAGAGAGAGAGAGAGAGAGAGAGATACATCCATACATGTATAGATATACATAATCTATATATATAAAACTGAGAATGTGTGTCTGTCTCTCTGTCTGTGTGAATCCCTAAAACTTGAAAACTACACAACCAATTTCATTCAAATTTTACACATGCCTTACTTATGGTCCATGTAGTGTCATGGGCAAACAAAATGTTTAACTTCTTGCCTAGGGCAAGCCCACAGCAATATCATATCTTCTCCACTATTTCAGTATTACGTGTTAAAAGTGAAACAAAAACATCTCTCTATTGTAATGTTAGATACTTTCACTTTAATACTGCAACTATGAAAGTCAAACTATTATATAAGAGGGATGAACCATTAACAGTGGATATCCATTTTGCTAGAAGTAGGTCCGCTATGGTCTTATATGCTACACTACTGGTTTTCAATTCATATTAATCAAATTAATATTATTATTTTAAATTTAAATTTACATGTATATATATATATATATATATATATATATATATATATATAATATATATATATATTATATATATATATACATTTACAGCTATACATATACATGTATACATATACAGCTATACATATACATGTATACATATACATGTATATATATCATCATCATCATCATCATCATCATCGTTTAACGGCCGTTTTCCGTGCTAGCACGGGTTGGACGGTTCGACCGGGGTCTGGGGAGCCAGGGGCTGCCCCAGGCTCCAGTCTGATCTGGATGCCCTTCCTAACGCCAACCACCCCGCGAGTGTAGTGGGTGCTTTTTACGTGCCACCTGCACAGGTGTCAGAGGGGTCTGGCATCGGCCACGATCGGTTGGTGCATTTTTTTATGTGCTACCGGCACAGAAGCCAGTCAAGGCGGTGCTGGCATCGGCCACGTTCGGATGGTGCTTTTTATGTGCCACCGGCACAGAAGCCATTCGAGGCAGGGTTGGCATCGGTCACATTCGGATGGTGCTTTTTATGTGTCACCGGCACAGGTATCACAGCTACTGTTTCCATTGATATTTGGTTCGATGTTCATGTGCCACCGGCACAGAAGCCATTCGAGGTAGGGTTGGCATTGGCCACGTTCGGATGGTGCTTTTTATGTGCCACCGGCACAGAAGCCATTTGAGGCGGGATTGGCATCGGTCACGTTCGGATGGTGCTTTTTATGTGCCACTGGCATAGAAGCCAGTGGAGGCTGCACTGGCAACAGCCACGTTCGGATGGTGCTTTTTATGTGTCACCGGCACAGGTATCACAACTACTGTTTCCATTGATATTTGGTTCGATATTCATGTGCCACCGGCACAGAAGCCATTCAAGGCGGGGTTGGCATCGGTCACGTTCGGATGGTGCTTTTATGTGCCACCGGCACAGAAGCCAGTGGAGGCTGCACTGGCAACGGCCACGTTCGGATGGTGCTTTTTATGTGTCACCGGTACAGGTATCACAGCTACTGTTTCCATTGATATTTGATCCATATCTATACATCTATATATATATATATATTCAACAAAATATTAAGGAAAGACCCTTACAGGTCATTCGACTCACTTGAAAAGAGCAGCCAAAACTCAAACCACAAAAATAGTAGTAATTCTGAAAGCTGTAAGGGTCTTTCCTTAATATTTTGTTGAATATATTATATAGTCTGTGACTATTTCTATTTTCTCACTTGACCGCTGGTTGCAGAAAATTTTTCTTGAATTTTTTCTTGAATTTTTTTTTTGCTACCCTATATTGATATATATATATATATATATAGATATATAGATGTATAGATATGGATGTGTGTATGTATATATCATCATCATCGTTTAACGTCATATATATATATATATATATATATATATATATATTATATATATATATACATGTATATATATACATGTATATGTATACATGTATATGTATACATGTATACATGTATATGTATGTATACATGTATACATGTATATGTATACATGTATTTGGCGTTAGGAAGGGCATCCAGCTGTAGAAACACTGCCAGATCTGACTGGGCCTGACGAAGCCTTCCAGCTTCACAGACCCCAGTTGACCCGTCCAACCCATGCTAGCATGGAAAGCGGACGCTAGATGATGATGATGTATATGTATAGCTGTATATGTATAGCTGTAAATGTATACATGCATGTCTAGATGTATATATACATAGTTGTACATGTAATATACTCACATAGATATACACATATAAATATATATGTATACATATATACACCCATACACACATACACACACACACACACCACACACGTACATAGCTGCAGGTGTGGCTGTGTGGTAACAAACTTTGTTCCAAAACACATGGTCCTGGGTTCAGTCCCACTGTGTGGTGACTTGGTATGTGTCTTCTGCTATAGCCTCAGACCAACCAAAGCCTTGTCAGTGGATTTTGTAGACAGAAACTGAAGGAAATCAATTGTATATATATGTATGTATATATGTAAGTCTATGTGTGTGTCTTTGTGTTTCTCCCTCATCACTGCTTCACAATTGCTGTTCGTTTATTTAGAGCCCCATAACTTACTAGTTTCACAAGAAGAAACTGATAGAACAAGTACCAGGCTTATCAAAATATAAAAATGCACTACGCAGTGTCTCATATTTTTGTTTGCCCATTCAGTTGTATCTATCAATTTATCTTTGTGTGTGTGTTTATATATATACACACACATCAGCCACGATCGGTTGGCGCTTTTAACGTGCCACCGGCACGCAAGCCAGCCAATGCGGCGCTGGCAACGGCCACGTTCGGATGGTGCTTTTTACGTGCCACCAGCACAGAAGCCAGTCGGGGCGGCGCTGGGATCGGCCACGTTCGGATGGTGCCTTTTATGTGCCACCGGCACAGAAGCCAGTCGAGTCGGCACTGGCTACGACCACGTTCGGATGGTGCTTTTTATGTGCCACCGGCACAGAAGCCAGTCGAGTCGGCACTGGCTACGACCACGTTCGGATGGTGCTTTTTATGTGCCACCGGCACAGGTATCACAACTACTATTTCCATTGATATTTATTTCGATGTTCATGTTCATGTACTTGACTCAACAGATCTCCTCAAGCACAGCGGGACGTTCTGGGATCCAGGGTACTTTGAATGGGCAGGGGCTTTGCGGAAGCAGCCTGGGTCTTTGCAGTCACAGCATATCTCCAGAGATCTCGGTCCTTCGCCATTGCCTCAGTGAGGCCCAACGCTCTGAGGTCATGCTTGACTACCTCATCCCATGTCTTCCTGGGTCTACCTCTCCCCCTGATACCTCCAACTCTTTGGGAGTGGCACTTCTTCACACATCTCTCCTCATCCATCCGCAGTACATGACCATACCATCGCAAGCATCGCTCTTGCACACCACATCTGATGCTTCTTATGTCCAGCATTTCACTCAGGGTGCTTACACTCTGTCGTGCATGCACACTGACATTACACATCCAGCGGATCATGCTAGCTTCATTTCTTTCAAGTCTACGCATGTCCTCTGCAGTCACAGCCCATGTTTCACTACCGTGAAGCATGGCAGTTCGCACACATGCATCATACAATCTACCTTTCACTCTGAGCGAGAGACCCTTTGTCGCCAGTAGGGGTAGGAGCTTTCTGAACTTTGCCCAGGCTATTCGTATTCTAGTGATGATACTCTCTGAGCATCCACCTCCACTACTAACTTGGTCACCCAGGTAGCGGAAACTATCAACTACTTCTAGTTTCTCCCCCTGGAGTGTGATGGAATCTGTTTTCTGAGTATCTGTGGTGTCTATTGTCCCTGTGCATCTGCCGCACATGAAAGCTATCTTATCAGTTAATTTCCCTTTAATGTTGCTGCCCCTCTTATGTGTCCATAGCTTACATTGGGTGCATCTTATGGAGTTTCTACCTACACCTTTCCTACAGATCGAGCAGGGCCACCTGCCCGAGGGGGTGTGTGCTGAGTTCGCCTTTCTGCTTACTATAACTTTGGTCTTTGCTACATTTACTCTAAGGCCCCTTGATTCTAACCCTTGCTTCCACACCCGAAATTTCTTTTCTAGTTCTGGTAGTGATTCTGCTATGAGAGCCAGGTCATCAGCATAGAGGAGCTCCCAGGGGCATCCTGTTTTGCATTCCCCTGTTATTGCCTGGAGGACTATGATGAATAAAAGGGGACTGAGGGCTGAGCCTTGGTGTACACCTACTTCTACCCGGAATTCTTCACTATATTCGTTGCCAATCCTAACCTTGCTGACAGCCTCTCTGTATAGATCTCTTCCGACCTGTACAGCCTTTATTAGCCATTCGTCAATCTCCAGTCTCCGCATCGACCACCAGATAAGGGATCGGGGAACCCTGTCAAAGGCTTTCTCCAAGTCCACAAAAGCTATGTAGAGGGGTTTATCTTTAGCTAGGTACTTCTCCTGCAGTTGTTGGACCAGGAATATAGCATCAGTGGTGCTTCTACCCGGCACAAAACCGAACTGCATCTCATCTAAGCAAATTCTCTCCCTAATGAGATGGGTTATGACCCTCTCTGTGACCTTCATCACCTGATCCAACAGTTTAATACCCCTGTAGTTATTTCTATCTAGAGCATCACCCTTACCCTTGTAGCAGTTGACTATGGTGCTGCTACACCAGTCATTGGGTATGACTCCATTATGAACTACCTGGTTTACAATGCGGGTGACTAGGCCATAGCCCACATAGCCAGCTGTTTTAAGCATCTCAGCAGTGATTCCTGATGGGCCGGGAGCTTTACCTGGTTTCATATCCTTAATTGCCTTAACTACAAGGGAGCTGTCTATTCGGGTAGCTGGTCCCTCTACTGGGTCAACATTTGGCAGGCTCTCCTCCTCCCATTCATTCTTCTCATTCAGCAGTCTTTCATAATGGCTTCTCCAAGCCTCTTTCTTTTCACCAACAGTAAAAGCAAGTGCCCCATCATCCATGCAGACATATTTCTCTCCTGTAACATCACTATTTTCTCTCACACACTGTCTGGCAATCCGAAATACCTCAGCTCTTTGGTCCTCACGTCGCTGGACATTGGCAAACTTCTTCTTTTCTGCTACATCTTTGGCTATGTATACCTGCCGCCCAGCCTCCCTTTTGGCTACCTGGTACAGTTCCCTGCTACCACCATACCTCCAGGCTTTCCAGGCCCATCTCTTTGCACTAATGGCTTTGTCTACTGCACTATTCCACCACCACGTAACTCTAGGTCTGGAAGGGACTTTGCACCATCCACAGACTTGGTCTGTGGCACTCAGCAAGCTGTCCTGTAGGAATTCCCAGCTACCTTCTATGTCCGACGTCTGAAGCTCCTCCTCCCTCTCGTCAAATTTCTTGATGAGGATGTCCCTAAATCTCTGACCATGTGAAGGGTTCTTTAGCTTCCAAATCCTTCTTTTCTGGATTAGTTTGTTTCTTGGAGTCCTTCTGGCCTCAAGCTTAAAGTCACTGATGATTAGCCTATGCTGAGGGATACATTCTTCACCCGGGAGGGTCTTTGTATTTAAGAGCGACCCTGCATCCCGCTGTCTGGTGAGGATGAAGTCTATTTGGCTAGCAGAGTCTCCTGACTGATAGGTTATAAGGTGGAAGTCAGGCTTCCTGAAGTTAGTGTTGCAGATTAAAAGGTTACATGCATCACAGAATTCCAGTAGTCTAGTTCTCTCATCATTTCTGGTGCCAATACCATGGACACCGTGTACCCCAGTGAAGATACCCGATTCCCGCCCAATATGCCCATTAAAGTCTCCACCCACAAAGATGAGGTCCTTGCCACTAGTCTTTGAGGTAGCCTGTACAAGGGTATCATAAAATGAAGATTTACCAGGCATGTGTACTTAGCACTCTACTGTATGGAAGTGAGACTTGGACACCATACATACGTCAAGAGTGTCGCCTAAATATCTTTCACCTGCACTGCCTCCAGAAAATCCTTTGCATCAAATGGCAGAATCATGTCCCCAACAAAGATGTCCTCAAGCAAGCAGGAATATCAAGCATGTTTGCACTCCTCACACAATGACGTATAAGATGGCTTGGACATGTTATCCCTATGGGAGATGGCAGAATCCCCAAGGACATACTCTACAGAGAGCTTGCTAGGGGCACTAGGTCTATGGGAAGACCTTTCATACAATACAAGGATGTTTGCAAAAGGGACATGAATGCCTGCAACATCAATATTACCAACTGGGAAGCAGTTGCCAGCAACCGTGGAGATTGGCAACATACCGTAAAAGAGGGAACACAAAGGAGTAACATAGTGAGAGAGAGGAGAAATTGAACGACAAGAAAAGATGTCAACAAGAAACTGTTACATTACAACTAGCCAGGCAAAGTCTTCGCTACATTTGCGGTACCTGCCAGAGGGAGTGTTTGTTCAGGATAGGACTTCACAGCCACAGCAGGAGATGTATTAGGACATGAAATGTAAAAGCCGGACTAGATTATTTTATGCACAACTCCATTGTCTCCCGAGACAAAAAGGATGCCAACAACAATATATATGGATTTCATAGGCAGGAACTGAAACAAATCAATCGTATATATATATGTATGTATATATGTAAGTGTATGTGTGTATCTTTATCTCTGTGTTTCTCCCTCATCACTGCTTCACAACTGCTGTTCATTTATTTACATCCCCATAACTTACTGGTTTCACAAGAACAAACTAATAGAATAAGTACCAGGCTTATCAACATAAAAAAAGCACTAGGCTCATATTTGTTTGCCCACTCAGTTGTATCTATCAATTTATTTTTGTATGTGTGTGTGTGTGTGTATCTATATCTATCTATCTATCTATCTATCTATCTATCTATCTATCTATCTATCTATCTATATATATATATATATATATATATAACACCCTAATGGAGGCCTTAACTCCCACATTTTAGTCATTTCTCTTATGATTCAAAACTAGTTGAAAAGTACTGAATGGATCTTTATGAAATTTGGAAATTATATTCTATGCATGAGGGCCATAACCCCCATTACAATTCATATATTTTTGCTGTTGATGAAATTTTAATCACAGATATTAGACACAAATGAAGTAATATTTATAAAATTTCATCTTCTTATAAGCAAAGACGAATACAGTTGTACTCTTGGAAGCTGTAGGGTTACCCAAGCATAAAAGATGAGCATTATTTGTAATTCAATGGTACAACAGTGTAACACTTTGCTTTGACATACACTTACATTGTGATTTCTGCAATGTGATACATAAATTGTCAAATAAATGAGAGGCATCTTTGCCTCCACTGATTCAGTTGCAAAGTGTTGAGTAAAGTTATTTGATTGCAGACCTCCTTTCAGTCTTTTTATTATCACTGGGTCACACATGGTCCCCAGATGGTCACATTGATTTCAAGGCCTTCCCAGATGAGTGACTGGTTATTCAAAGACATTTATAGATTGTAAATTTATTCTGTCCAGTTACATATCAGTATAGTGGTCATTTGCAAACTCCAGAGGTGACACTTTCATTTCTCCTTAGCCCTCACGTCACACAGTTGTTAATGTTTATTTCAGTTGGGTCACGCCCTTCCAATTGCTATAGATTCGTAGTGCAACTTATGGCTCTGCCTGCCACTTGGATGGTGAGGAATCCTACATTGGAAGTGGTAATGACTAGGGTAGGGTAACTAACTGCTTATTGTGATCATTCGTCTTTTGGTTTCCTGTAGCTTTGCTCTCTTTTACAAACCCAGTGAACATATATTTCCTATTTCAAAGAAATTCAAACAATAGATATAAGACCCAAGTTAAAAAGATTCTCAACAATTCAACTTCTCTGGTTGACATTAAGACACCCACCCCCAACAGGGGCCTTATCTCTCACATTTTAGAGCGCCATGACCATTTTTCAGGTGCAAAATCCTTTTAACAGGTTCAATAAGACTGGAATTTTGGAATATGTGCATAAAAATCAGTAGTATGGGATACATGTGGCACGATTACAATTTTTTTTAGGGTGTGTAAAGAGGGAGATAACCCTCATCTGCAATTTTGATGAAATTCGAAACATAGATATTCCAGTTCATTACAGAAAATATAACAGAAAAGTCTAATTCTTCAATTGCATGTAACACGGGCAACTCTGCTAACATATATACATATATGTGGGTATGTGTTATGGCTAACATATATACATATATGTGTGGGTATGCGTTATTGCCTATAGGTGTATGTTTATGTGTCCTATGTTTATGTTTATTTGTATAATGTAGAACATCAAATTCCACCCTTTTAGGTAAAAAGTATGCTTTTTAGCAATTTGATAGCGATCAATAAAATAAATAACAAACTGAAAAAAATACTGAGATCAATATAATTGATCAAAATCCTTAAAGGTGGTACCATAGCAAGGTTACAATCAAGTTACTAAAAAGCTTAAGAAAATGAAAGAATACTTGCAGAGAGGTACTATAATCACACAAGAAGAATTGCATGAGAGTTCACTGCAGTGATTTATATAACAAAACATGCAACAGATAGTTATGTAACAAGTAAATAGTTACTTACTTATTTCGTAGATAACTTGAATTTTCTGTGGCAGTCTCTGTGTTTGATAGTGTTTTATATTTATACAATGATTTTGATTTACGTTTCACTTGCATTTTCGAACTGAGAATTTACAGAAAAAAAAAAAATCAAAATTTGAATATCGGGTATGTATATACATATATACTCTCCCCACACACACTTACATATACATATAGACATACATGTTGTGTGTGTGTGTGTGTGTGTGTGTGTGTGTGTATTATGCATATATTATATATGCATATATGGATAGATAGATATAAAAAGTATACAGACAAAGCACCAACACAAAGAAGCCTTACCAGTAGAGTTTAATTTATTAAATTCATTAAGGAGAGGCTACCTCTGTAAAACCAGACTTTAACATGGTGTGTAAATATGATTATGTAAATATGATTATACGAGGGGGTACCCAAAAGAAACTGGAATTTTGCAATATTATTTTATTCACTTAGTTTTACATGTTTACATTTTTATCACCTTCAAAGTATTCTCCATTTGAAGCAATGCATTGGTCCAGGTGCATTTCCCCCTATTCAAAGCAGTGCAGGAATACTTGTGAAGTGATGCCTTTTAATGCCTCTGGCATTTTTTTCTTCACCTCTTCCACATCTGCAAATTCCATAGCATCAACTTTCATCACCAGTGATGACTTTCATAAAAGGTCCAGATCAACTTTCAGCTGTTCTTTCAGTTCACGACATGCATTCAGTCATTACTGTTTCTCATATACCGTGGGCAAGCAACTCTTTTCATTTGCAATTCCTCACTCAAAATTCGTTAGCAGTAGCTCCAGGACACACCAGTCATATTAAGTTTGTCAATTTTTAGTGATGGCCCTCCAAGATTAGTTCATGAATTTTCATGATGTTTGTATTCATTTTGGAACAAGGTTGGTCTTCAAGTGACAAGTGACCATTCCTAAAGTATGGAAACCACTTGTAAACTTGTGTTTTGCTCATGGCAGCATCCTTGTAAGCTGTTTGAGGCATGACAACTGTTTCAGCCACCGTTTTCCCCAGCAGGAAACAAAATTTCATGGAAGCATACTGTTCTTTTGTTTCAGCCATTGCAAAAATTGATGAACAAGGGAGAAGCACTGTAAAACAAAGATCCATCACATGGTAGTACAACTACACCTGACACCACCAGTCAGCAGATTGATGCCTGAGGGTCACATCAAGTGGCTTCTAGTGGCGAAAGCCGGAACTACAACAGGCTTGTCCCACAAAGAATGGTTTTGCTTACTTTTGGATGCCTCTTCGTAATTAAAAAAAAGTTCGAGAGTCTACAACCATACTTTTACATACATTGAATAAACACCAAATTAACAGACTACATTTGACAATAAAAAAGAAAGCTCTTGAAATATCAAGACCTTACTTATGAGAATTTTGCACAATGGGCTTGCGTAATCATGATATCTATTTGAACACTAAATTTTAAGGAAATGCAGAAAAAGAAGTATATATTATGCAATTGGGCCATACCACCTTTACCTGATTGACTGTTAACATAAGACAAACAAATTTGTATCCAAATTTTTCATTAAATTTCTTTTATTTTTCACTTTATTTATTGTTGCATTTATTTTCATAATAACCACATTTCTGCTTTTATTATATTTTTCTGTTTTTGATTGACTTAATTTTCTTAATAACATTTGATATCCATTGTGAGAACAAAATAATATAATTCTACTATCTTACACCTTTGTGGAAGTGGGCATAATATATTATTTCCAAATGTATTTTAATGAAAGGAATAAACAGCATGGTCTAACAATTGCATATAGGACAAGCAACTGTTTGTAACCATGACAGAAAATCTGAAGTTTGTATTGTTATGTATACAAACATTAACCTCTTTTATTGAATAGCATTTTTGTTATCTCTTATGAAACATTTTTTTTTTATCTGAAGGTATATGGCTCAGTGGTTAAGGTATTCGGCTCACAATCGGTAGGTTGTGAGTTCAATATCTGGTGGTGTGTTGTGTCCTTGAGCAAGACACTTGTTGTTATTGGATTTTGTTGGCTTTGTGAAATGTTCATCTCCTTGGGGTGGAATTTGCGTTTTGTTTTGTAACATTTATCCATTTTTCTAAAAATAGCAATAAAGTTTTTTGACAAAATGTCAGGGGAGTAACATAAGAGATTGGAAAACTTGTTTTAAAAAGAAAGCACCCCATCACTACCACCACTGCCACTACCACTGCTGACTGGAACAACAACAAGTTAAATGAAAAGAACAACAGGAAGAAAAATAAAAGCAACAATGACAAGAAAAGCAAGATGAGAATGTTGAACAGAAAATCCAAAATATTACATTTGTCCTTTTAACACTCCAGCACATCCCACTTCCATTGTCACCACCACCATTAATGCCAACACAAAATAAATGAAGATACAACAATTTGCAAATCTAGCATAAGAAAGTTCACCAATGTTGTCTGTCAGATAAAAGTAACATTTGTTTTATCATCAGCAATTTTTTTTTTTAATGTGGAAAACATTAACATGGACAAAATACTAACATACTGAAATTTGTCCTGCAAGAAACCAACCTCAAAACTAGTTTTGAGGTTTTGAGGTTGGTTTCAAAATAACAGCCACAAAAAATAGGAAAATAGAGCAAGGGACACAATGCAAAAAGGAAAGTGCCTCAGATGAATTTGAGGCACCAAATCTTATGTCACCAGGAAGTAAAGTACAGGGGATAAGACCAGGAATCACTCCACAACAAACCTAAAGAGTGATGAACTGGTCCTTATACCATTTTACTTTGGTGGGAGTAAAAATAAAAGATAATCAATGTGCCACACCTGAGACCGGGTTCATTGATGCAGAAGGTATTGCTCCCAGTGTGACAAGCTTGTAGATTAGAAAATTAGTTAAAAGTGGGCATTGACAGGGCCAGTAATTAACAACAAATGATAGTTCCCTCTAAAAAAAAAAAGGGTATTAGAGCAGAAGTGATAAGGTTTAGATAAGTCATAATGATAGAGAACAATAGAATAGTCAGAAATTTAGAAGTGGTGCTTAGGAAAAGTATTCACTTTTAACCAACCAATTCTTCAACACAATGTACAAAGGCTGCGTTATCAAATTTATGTTGTGTACTCTAAGACATTGGATGAAAGCAGTTGGATGGGCTTGAGTGATGAAGGTGCAACGTGACAACAAAGCCACTATTTAGTCCTAAGCTGAAGATAATGGGTACATGTTACTTGACTCCTAGTAGATGTGTTTGGCTTTGCAGCAGCACTTCAATAGCATGTTTGGGATGAATAGTGGGTCAAAATGTAGGATGGATTTTGTCAGCCTTCTGTGACTCTGGGCAAGAGTGGCAAAGTGTTGCATAAAGCCCACGGGTGCTAGGACAATTCATCCTCAGTTATTTTGTTGTTGGTTAATTTGTCCCCAGTCAATTTGTCCTTGATCCCAGGCCAATTTGTCCTAAAATACTCTTAAATTTGATTTTCAAGGGAAGTTTAGAACAATCATTTTAGAATTAAAATTGTTGTTGGACAGTTTTAGATACATTTTTCCTTTCTTACTCCCCATGCCTACCCATCAACACAACTACCTGCAAAATCATAACTTTAGAAAAAAGAAAAATCAAAGTGGTCAATCAAGAAAATTATATATACACAAAAAATAAGCAGAATGCAGATGGATTGAAGATATACTGGAGGTGCAAAAATCATGTATGCAAGGCAAGACTTCAAACAGATGGAAATTATAAGGAGCTTAAGAAGATTGGGATCTATAATCACACTTCAACTGCTGCAGAGGTAAATGCAAGGATAATAGTTTCAAATATTAAAGTAAAGTCTATTTCATCTCATGATGCCCCTTGTTCAGTTATCGTTAGTGAAGGCAAATACCTCCATTTGCACAGCTTAATAGGAATATTAGATGTTGGAAGCAAGCTGATTCCAACTATCCTGCCACCCCACTTACAAATGTTGGGCTTTCCATTCCAAGTGGGTACTCCTCCCTTGACAATGATGAAACGTTTTTACAGTATGACAGTGGGACAGATGATTCAAAACAAATACTAATGTTTGCAAGTGACGAAGCACTTTGACAGTTAAAACAGCACAAGAACTGGGCAGTAGATGGAATGTTTAAGTGTTGCTCTAGTATATTTTTTCAGTTATATATACTTCACATTCAAATTAATAATTTCAATGCCCTACGATTATTTGCACTACTCTCTGACAAAAGTCAAGACACATATAGTAGACTTTTTGTCAAAATAAATGAATTACTGCAGAAAGAGGGACCTGATAATATAATTATGGATTTTGAGAAAGCAACCCATAATGGATTTCTGGAATCATTTCCTGGGTTGAATTTGGCATGCTACTTGTTTTTCATTTAGGACAAAATGTGTACAAGCATGTTGTACAAGAAGGACTAAAAGGCAGATACCATGAAGATGACAGTTTTAGTCTAAAAATGAGGTGTTTTTTTGCCCTTGCCTGCTTGCCAGTTGATGATGTTGTAGATGGATATGAACAACTTGTAGATGATGCTATTCCACAGTCAATTGTATCCTATTTTGAAAATAATTATATAGGACCACCTAGAGCAGTGATTCCTAACCTGAGGCCCATAGACCCCTGGTGGTTCCCAAAATAATAGCTGATTTGAGAAACATAATTTTATTCTGGAAAAATTGATGTTTTCATTAGTCAAAGTATGAGCTTAAACATCTATGCATCTTTGATATCAATCAAGATTATATATGCCTCATTGATAAAAACTTATTGGCTTTGATGCTAAGAAATTTTTGAAAGATGATCCACCTCTGGTTTGGACCTGAAAGTTTTATCACTTAAAAACGTGTTTAAATGTTTAAAAAGATGGTAGTCAATGAGTGAAAGATCAAGAGAATATGGAGGATGTAGCAGAGTCTCATATCCCAAGCTTGTGAGTTTTTGCAGCATCATTCTTGCAATATGTAGCTTTGCATTATTGTGGAGCAGAATTGGGCCATGCCGATTCACCAATGCAGGTCTCATTTTTTGCAAATGAGCATACATTTCAGCAAGTTGGTTGCAGTAAACCTCTGCTGTAATGCTCTGATTGGCTTCCAGAAAGCTATAATGGACAACCAATTGCAGACCACCAGACAGTCACCATAATCTTTTCCTCATGCAACTTTGGCTTTGGGAAATGTTTGGGGGACTGACCACAATCAAGCCATTGACCTGATTGTTTATGGTTATCATAAAGAATCCACTTTTTGTCACAAGTGACTATTTTGTCAAGATAAGGATCATTGGTGTTTTGCAGAAAGAAGCATCAAGCACACTTCAAAATGCTGAACTTTTTGATTTTCATTGAGCTCATGCAGTACCAATTTATCAAGCTTTTTATCTTACCAATTTTCTGCAGATTGTGTGAGACCTTTGCAATTCCAACACCAAGTGCCTGAGATATTTTTCTGACACTTTGATGTAGGTTTTGTTCAACAATTGCTTTCAATAGCTCATTGTCAAGATTGCATGACTGTCCTCTACCTTCTTCATCTTTAAGGTTCTCATCACCCTTATGGAATTTCTGAAATCACCTTCGTACTGTGTGATCACTTGTGGACTCCTCTCCTCATGCTCTGTTGATATTGGCAGCAGTTTGGGAGGCATTGTGCCCAAGCTTGAACTCATGCAAGAAAGTAAGGGAAGGTCTTTTTTTGCCATGTTCATAATTAAGGGTACCTATGCTTCAAAAATGCTTTGTGTTTGAAATAAGTAGAAAATTATTAAAGAGCATACATCAATCATTAAGTATGTCAAAATTCACTTAAAATACTATGATAAAATTGCTTTTCAAAACACAACACTTTGAGCAGCCATTATTTCCTGATCAATTTAAATCAATTTAAAGTTTACAATGCATGTGACTACTAATACATAGTGGTTGTGCTCATAGCAGCCAATTTACAGCTCATCAGACTGCAACACTTGCTCTTAAGAGTTTTATGAAAGGGATGCATTTCACTGGTCAGGTGCTCTGTTTGTTGTCAACATCTGCTAAGTAGCAGACTGGGTATGGCTGTGACTGATGAAGCTTCAGCATTTCTAGCAATTTCTTGACAGTGAGTGGTTGTAGCCACAGGTCATCTGATTTACTTTTCTGCAGTTTGTCTGATGAATTGAGCTACAGTCCTGGATCAAATGTTGATTGAGGCAGAATGCCTGGCATCTAGAGTGTTGTAAAGCATTCACAAACCTTTGCCAGTTAGGCATTGTGGTCAGTGCAAGTTTCATTTCAGCATTCAGTTGAGGATTGGTATGACGGCATTCTTGGAGAGACACTTGGCATTGATGAGAATCAACTGGCAGATTCAGCTATCGGTTGAGTTTATTGTGAAAATTGTCTCACTGTCTTCCTTTGATCAAGAAGGACAAGCAGTATTTATCTGTCCGGTGGCCTTAGCAAAAGACATTGTGTGGTCAGCCAGACTAAAAGGGTTGAAGACAGACACCTTGCTCTCTGATTGGGCCTTCATCAAATTTTTCAAGTTTAAATTGAAAGGGAAAGTGAAGGTGGAGATTTGTTAAAAGGTGGATGAGAGTGGCAAGGATGGTCAGAGTGAACATGCTTACTCTGAGCACATACCTGTAAACTGAAGGAGGTGGATGCAAAGAAGGAATTTATCCTAGTGGTGAGAGTGACCATGGTTTTGAGGGGTTTCCATGAGCAGCCCTTGGAGGCTCCTCCCACCTCACTTCTGAGAAATTATTTCTTGTTTGAATTTTTTTTTTTTTGTTATTTTTATTGTTTTACTGCTTCCTCACTTTTATGTAACCCTACATTGTATTATATTGTATCAGCCAGTTCCATTAGTGTAAAATTTTAGTCATTAATAAAGAAAACATTATTATTATTATTTTTCCTTCTTTCTTCAAATTTTCTTCCGTTTATTATTATTATTATTATTATTATTATTATTATTATTATTATTATTATTATTATTAATATTATTATTATTATTATTATTATTATTATTCAGTAGTTTTATTTTTATAGTGTGCTTTCACTTCACTACCGAGTGCAGCTCTGTGTGCCTTGGGTATGTGCTGTGATTTGTTGTGATGCTCTGATGGTTATTGTATGGAAAGTGTTCTGCGTAGGATGTGTGCAGTGCCTAGTAGTGCAATTTTCTGTATGTTATATGTGTTTGTAAGTCCTAGTGTTTTTGTTATGTATTTGTCTGAATATTTTTTTATCATGCCTAATGCACCTACTATGATAGGAATTGTTTCTGTTTTTAGATTCCACATTCTGACACCTCTATTTCCAGGTCTTTGTATTTTGAAAGTTTATCCATTTCTTTTAGAGACACGTTGTTATCTGCTGGTATTGATACATCAATTAGAAAGCATTTTTTTCTTCATGATCTCTGACAACTATATCTGGTCTGTTGGCCTTAATTTCTCTATCTGTGTATCGGCATATCCCAGGGTATGGTTGCTTTCTCGTTTTCTGTGACCTTTTCTGGTGTGTGCCTATACCATCTTTTTTCTGTTGTTATTCCATAATGTTGGCATAGTGTATGTAGGTCCCAACTCTGTCATGTCTGTGAATATATTCCTTCTTAGCCAGGACTGGGCAGCCAGAGATAATATGATTTATTATTATTATTATTATTATTTTCAGTTCTGTTTCCATTTCTTGCCGAGTGTCTTCCTGACACCTAGAGCAGAGAAACATACTGTATACATTGGTAGGCCATTAAAACAAACACACCAGATTGTTCATTTACAGAATCATGTGACAGAGAAAAAGGAACAAATAAAAATAGAAAAGTCAACAAATAAAACAAAGGGGAAAAAAGTAAAGAAAATTCAGAGCGACAATGCTCTTTTCAATATGTGTGACATCCCACTTAAGACAATCTTTTGCACTTCCTGCATGGATGGTAAGCCAGGGATCATTCTTAAATAATTTTTAGTTCCTTTTTTGATCATTCCGAGTGCTCCTACAATCACTGGTATTGTAGCCATCTTGAGATGCCACATCTTTATATTTTCTGAGCTTATAAAATTCTTTTGCTGAGTTATTATGGTCACAGGGTATGCTCATGTCAGTCAATAAACAGACTTTATTGCTATTGTCTTTCACAAAAATATCTGGTTTATTTGCCTTGATGGTCCAGTCTGTACATACTGGGAAGTCCCAAAGAATGGTTACATTTTCTTCCTCAGTTACAGCCTCAGGGTAGTGCTTGTACCATTTGTCAGCAGTTTTGAATTTATTATGCTGACACATCCAATGTAAATAATGGCCAACTCTATCATACTCTACAGGTGCTAAAACCTTACATCCAGAGATTAGGTGGTCCACTATTTCTATCCCATCATTGCAGTATCAGCACTTTGGGTCTACACCAGTTTTCATCACATTGGCTTGATAGTTCTGGGTTAATAAGCTCTGATCTTGGGCAGCCAAGATAAAGCCTTCACTCTCTGCCTTTATCCTTGAGCTCTGTAGCCACTGATAGGTGTAACTTCTGGTCAACATCAGCTTGTTTGCTATGGGCTGCATATTTGCTATGCAGAGGTTTTTATTCCCACCTATCAGCCAATTGTTCAAGTGCATTTTGTTCTCCTATTCATTTCACCTTCTTTGCAACTACAGTTACTGCACTTACCTCATGCCATTCAACCTGGGTATTATGCATTAACTCACTTGAAAATTTTTTGCTCTCCTTCGTAACAGAATGAAACTTCTTACATCTTTCATGGTTTTCAATGAGCTTTAGCATCCAGTCATTAGATGTTTCGAGATATTTTACCAGTCCAATTGTGGTGGTTTTGTAGATTTAAAATTGCATCAAGCCTTGACCTCCTTGAGCTCTGGGTAGGTAAAAACGATTTGCATCTGCCTTAGGGTGGTGCATCTTATTGTAAGTCAGCAGCTTATGGATTTTCTTGCCAATCTTCCTTATTTCACTCATATTCCAGTTCAACACATTAAAAATATAAACATCAACTAGAACTGCTAAGGAATTCATAGCTAACAACTTGCTACATGCATTTAACTCGGATTTTAGGACTGCTTGAACTCTCCTGTAACACTCCTTCCTGATCATCTCTTTCATACTTGCATGTTGAATGCCAGAGCCCTCATTTATTTTGAGGTATTTATAAGTTTGTTCCTGCTCAAGTTCTTTTATGACTGTGACAACATCTAACACCACTGAATGTGATGTCTTCAGTTTCCCTTTCTGGAAAGTGGCCTTGGCATATTTATCAAGACCAAATTCCATCCGAATGTCATCACTGAATGCTTTCATAGTATGTAGTAGTCCTTCGAGCTCATTATCGTCTTTGCCATAGAGTTTCAAGTCATCCATATAAAATAGATGACTTATTATTTTGTCACCAATTTTATATCCATACCCTGTTCTGTTCAGTTCACTTGTAAGGGGTATTAGGGCTATGCAGAAAATTAAAGGTGAAAGTGAGTCACCTTGGAAAATGCTGCAGTTGATATTAATATTTTTTTTGTGGTCAGTACTCCATTAGAATGGTATAATTGGAGATTCATATTCCACATTGACATGTGCTTCAGGAAGTTTGAAATCATATGAGAAATTTTCAAGATATCCAGCAAATTCAGGATCCATGAATGCAGTATGCCATTGAAGGCCTTTTTATAATCAATCCATGCAGAACTGAGATTTCTGCATTTATTATGACAGTTCTCAAGGATCATGCGACTGATTAAGAGTTGGTCTTTGTATCCATATAAGCCTCGTTGGCACTCTTTTTGTTCAGTGGGGAAAATATCGTTTTATTCCATAAATTTGTATGTTTTCTCCACAAGGATGGACATTAAAATTTTATACATGATAGATAGACATATTATGGGTCAATAGTTTTGGGGAAATTTGATTTCATTATTCTTCAGAAGTAGGTAAGTAATACCACTTGCTAACCAATCAGGTGTTTTTGTGGGATCTCTCAGAATTTCGTTGAATAACTGGACTAACTATTCATGTGTGCACGGGAGCGAAGTGATCCAGAAATTTGGCACTCTGTCATTACCAGGAGATTTCCACTTATGAGTCTTTGTGGGTGTCATCCTTGGGTGTGCTATTGTGATGTCTTCCCACTCTTGTTCTGGTAAGTTTTGGTAGGATCCTTCTATGCATCTAATCCAGTCTGCATTTTCATGGTTAGTCTTTTCATTGCTCCAGATATTTTCCCAGAAGTTTTCAACTTCTTCTATGGCAGTAGGGTCTTCAATGGTTTGTTTTCACATTGGATGTGAACAGCTTGTTTTGTTTGTAAAATTTGTTTCTCTTCTCAAATCTTTATCTTCTTTGAGATTTTGCTTGGACTTTATGTTGCAGTGTTTCTTTTCCTGAAAGCAGTTCTCTTGGTGAGAATCTATGTTTTCTCTTCATCTTTCTTCCTTTTCTGGTTTTTACATCGTTTCCACAGATTGGTTCATTCAATATTGATATTTCACCTCTCATCATTTCAATCACTTTTTCAATTTTACTTTACCAGCTTGGAATTCTTCTCAGGTTTGTATTTCTTTGTTTTTTCAGAGGCATACAATTTGTTTCAATTGTCTTAGCAGTTGCTTAAATAATTTCATTTAATTCAGTGAGATATGGTTTTAGTTCTTATATGATTTCCTTTGTTACATAGTTTCCAATTTTAATTTGTTTTCTATTTTGGATTATATTTCAGGGCTTATGAAATGGTTCTCTATCATACATATTGTTATGTCTTACAAATGCAAACTTATTCATGATTTTCTGCTTCAGTTCTATCATAGACTCTCTATGTTTTTCAGTAAATTTGTAGTCTTCAAATATTGTTTCTTACCACTTTCCTCGCTATCTTTATCAGGTTCATTACAATTTATTTCTCCAGATGTTTGCATGTTCTAGTCAGATGGCAGTCTTTCAACAGAGACTCGTGGAGAGTTGCTCTCTTGATCTAGTTTTTCATTTCCTTGCTGTCTTATATTTAGGTCATTTTCCACTACGTGCTTGATTGCAGTTTTTTCACTATCTGTGAATCTTTTATTTCTTAAGATATCCTTCCTAACATTTGCTAACTTGTTTTCATCCAAATATAGTCTGCTAATTCGATTTCGTGTTCTCCATTCTCCATATTTGATAAGAGTGTGTGGTGTGCTTCTCTTCTGATGGCCTGTCTAATGCAAAGTATTAGGCATATATTACTTCTGTATACACTCCTCGGGTCCATTTGATCCTCTTGCATTTGGAGGGCTCAAGTTGGGGCAGTTCCCGTTCAAGTGACCATCCAGGTTTGTATTCAGAGAAGAGTTTGTGCCACTGGAGTTTGATCCCAGGCTGGCTCTCTCCTGGGGGACGTGATTCCAGGTTAACCATAGGACAAGCGGTTTAGTGTACTATTTTAGTTTTCCTTTTTGCTTCATTAGACATATTTGTGCTACATTAAAATTATTAGTATTGAATCCTGTATTGTGGCAGATGTAGAGATGGTTGTTGTCTCTGCAACTAATGTTGACTCCACCATTACTTTAACCTTGCTTTTACAGCATTGCTCATCGTTAGTTACCACCAATAGTGCCTTGATTTGTGTTGTGGTTAACCATTGTAGCCATGGCAACAGAAAAGCTTTTATCTATTTAAATCTCTCATCTTTGCTACTACTACTGAGTGGTATTATTAAATGTTGTTTAGTTTTAACTTTTGTCTTGTACTTGAGATAATCATAAATATGTGAGGGTTGAAGGGAATAATAGGAGGAAGAGAAGCAGCTTGGTGAATAGACCAAATTCCACAGGTCTGTAAATAGGTTCTGCAGATGGTGAGGAGATCAACAATGGGCTTTTGCATTCCTGTGTGATCAGGAGACAGAAGAAATTTCACGCCCTTAGGGTGAGTAGAGGTCAAATGTGTTTACTACTAGTAGCAATCAATGAGAGCACTGACCTTGGCCTTGAAAGGAACCAATTTGTCTTATACTATTTTAAATAACTGATAGAAAAATAACAATATATATATACTGAAATTCACATCATTGAATTTTTGAATTTCTGAATTTTTTTTTTATTTAAAAAAATTATTTTCCTTTTATAAGTTTTGCTGTGGTACACAGTTTTTGTAATTGTGCAGTTTGTATGTATTGGCAGGTGCTTACCTCCTTAATTTTTTATCGTGCATTTAATTGTGTTGTTGCAATAAAAGGTATGTTTACATATCTGAGTAGCCAGGGAGAAAAGAAAGTTAAAATTCTCACAGAAAATTGTAGATATTAAAGTTTTAAAATACACTAAAGATGATCTTTTGCATTTCTGAACAGAGAAAATTGTAATGGTCTTAGAATAAAAAGGATGTTTACATTTCCGAATACTCAGGGGAAAAGGAAAGGATAGGTATTCACAGCAGTTGTAGATATTAAAGGTTTTAAAGCTGATCATTTGTGTATTTGAAAAGTGTAGATATGTAAGCTTCTTACCTTATTTTGAGGGAAATTTAAAATACTCCCAGAAAATTGTAGATATCCCAGTCTTTGAGAGTTATTTTTCTGTTGTCCCACTTGGTTGTATTAGTGTTTTGGTGTCTTCTTCAGCTGTTGACAGGTCAGAGCAGCAAAGAACACATCCAGCTCCTGTCAAAGCTGACATTCTTCTTTGTCTTGTTGTTGTTGTTCTTCTTATCATTGCCTTTGCACAGCTTCTAACGCTGTCCGGAGTATTCGAACGGTTCCAAGCAGTGCTGTTTTCTGCAAGTGCTCCACCCTTTTTGCAGCCCTATTTGTTCCACATACTTCTCAAGATTTTTACTCACTGTTCCCAGGGCTCCAACAATTATTGGTACTATCGACCACAACTGCTTAACTTTCCAAGCTAACCTGTCATATCTCTCAACTTTTCTTTCTTCCTTATCGCATACCTTGTTGTCAGCTGGACATGCTATGTCTATGATCCAGAATAGCTTGTTTTCTTTCTCAATTAAGACTATGTCTGGCCTCCTATTCTCTATCTCATGGTCGCACGGAATCAAAAAATCCCATAGGAACTTTGCATGTCTATTTTCAACGATGCCTTCAGGTTTGTGGTCGTACCAATTTTTTTGCTCTGTCAAGTTCATACTTGTTGCAAAGTGTCCAATGGACAAGCCTGGCTATATTGTGGCATCTCATATTCCTTCTGGGTTAGTGGCATACATTGCCATATGGTTTCACTGCTTTGTCCACAGATTCTGCACTTATCCCTTTCTGCTGTGTTGTCTATTCTGTATTTTATGTAGTTTGTTCTTAGTGCTTGCTCTTGGGCAGCACAGATTAGAACCTCCAGTTTTAAATCACTTTTAGTCATCCACAGCCATCTTTTTACTCTGTCTTATCTTCAACATCCCTATAAAATTGACCATTGCAGTCTTTTCTTTACCCACCTACTTTCAGTTTCATTCACTCTCAAGTGCTTGTACAGTGCTTAATCTTTGCAATCTTTCATCCTACACAAGCCTGACCTTACTTCTAATAATAGCGGTTCTGTGGCATTTTTTACATACCAAGCTATGTTGTTTTCTTCTGCTCTAATGCTGTGTTTGCATCCAATAAGTCCTCTTCCCCCTATTTTTCTTGGTGCATACACTCTGTCTGTGTCACTTTTTGGGTGGAGTGACCCATATCTAGTTAGTAACTTCCTTGTCTTTTTGTCTAAGCTGTTTAGTTTGTCTATTGTCCATGCAATTACTAAGGAGTGAAACCACCTAGGTGTTGATAGCTTCAATCTTATTCCGTCTGTTTAATTTTGACTTAAGGATTAGACTCAGTCTGCACAAGTACTCCACCTTAAATTTTTCTGTCATTTCTTTCTCCATCAATTTATCCATTTCCAAAATCTCCAAGTACTTATAGCTCATCTCTTCTATCTGCTCCATAACCTCCCCTGACGGTATTGTTAGCCCATCCATACATTTGATTTTGCCTATCTTCAAGACTACCATTCCACACTTTCTCAGTCCGAACTCCATTCTGATATCAGCACTGAAGGTATACACCGTATCAACGAAGGAACTGACTTGGGCTTCATCTTTACCAAAAAGTTTGAGGTCATCCATGAATAACAAATGGTTAACTTTTTGTTGGCGGCTTTTGAATACATACCCAACTTTTGCTTTCCTCAGAATCAGTGTTAGTGGTATCAAGCACAGGACAAAGATCATTGGGGGCACAGTCCCCTTGGAAGATGTCCCTCCTAATTTCTACTGACCCTAAACTTCTTCCATATGCTGTCAGGTCCGTCCTTCAATTCACCATACTTTTTTCAAGCAATCACTCAATATTCGATGCATTACCAAATAAGTTCATACACTCCATAATCCAAGAATGTGGGATCATATTGTACACCTTATGATAGTTGATCCATGGCATGGCTAAGTTACTTTTCCTCCTCTTCCAGTCTCTAAGTACAGTTTTGTCTATCAGGAGTTGATCCTTGGTACCTCTGCACTTATGCTTGCAACCCTTTTGCTCATGTGGCAAGACACCATTTTTTTCCAGATGTTCGTACATTGACTCTGCGAGTATTCCAGTCAATAACTTCCACATATGTGGCAAACAGGATATCGGCCTGTAATTGTCTACTGTATTGTCTTTTCGATGTTTTTGAGGCACAATGTCAACCATTCTGGTGTTACTTGGTCGGTATTTAACAAGGTGTTGAATTGTGCAGCTATTCGTGCATGACATTCACCAAATCTTTTGGACTCCATCTGGTCCTGGAGCCTTCCAGTTGCTCATTTTTTTGCTGATTTCCTTCACTTCCCTAACTGAAATGACTAGTTCTGCCTGTTTTGGACAGACTACTGTTTGTTTCAGTTCTTGAAACCATTCAGCATCCTTCTTGTGCTCCTTGTCTTTGCTCCAGATGTCACTCCAAAACCTTTGACTTTCAATGCTATCAGGTATCAACTTTCCATCTGTACATTCTCTATTTATTTCTTTATGGAATCTCTTCTGGTCTATTCTAACCTATTCTGGTGGTAATCCTTCATTCTTTGGTCGTATCTTACCATCTTTGCTTTCTTTGCAAAGAGGCACTGTTTCAGTTCCTCCATTACAACTTTCAGGCCCTTTCTTTCAATATTATACTTCCTTTCCAGCACCCTGTATTTTTGTTCACTTTTAAGCTCCCCTTTCTCTTTTCGGTCTAACACAGAGATTTCCTCCGAGAGCATGTCTAACCCTGCCTGGATTTTTCTTTTCCACCATGGATCTTTTCTTTTGTCACTCCCATAATATTTCTTTTCCTTGACATCAACACCCACGTTTTCTGCTACAACAATACTTACTGCCTTGATCAAATTATTTGTTTCTGTGGTGTTGTTTGTTCTGATGTATTTCAGAATTTCATCGACATTTTTCGTTTCTTGGTTCAATTTCCATCAATCAACCTTTTTAAGGTTGCAAATAATGCCGCAATCATTCTCTTTATTATTATTATTATTATTATTATTATTATTATTATTATTATTATTATTGAGTGAGAGCAGTGCATGCCATCAAAGTGACACTGGGGTAAAATATACGAAGCCCAGTACACCAGGCACATGCATCACAACCATATGTGTGCGACAGTAGAAGAAGTAGTAGTAGTAGTAGTAGTAGCAGTAGTAGTAGTAGTAGTAATAGCAGCACCAGCAGCATTACTTTTATTGTTGTTGTTGTTGTTGTTAATATTATTATATTTCAAATACCACTGAGGTCAACTTTCACCCTTTCAGTGTCAATAAAATAAATGCAAGTTATGTACTGGGGCCGATATAATCGACTAGTTCCTCCCCCAAAATTTCAAGCTTTGTGCCTTTAGTAATAAGGATTATTATTTATTGTCTTTGCTGGAGATGTACTATAGTGCCAGCTGTTCACTACCAGTGAACTAAGGTAACACCTCTTATTTTTTGAGCACCATCTGGAGTATTCAAGCAGTTCCAAGCAGTGCTGTTTTCCGCAAGTGCTCCACCCTTATTGCAGCACCTATTTGTTCCATGTACTTCTCAAATTTTTACTCATGTTCCCAGGGCTCCAACAATTATAGGTACTACTACTACATTTTACATCAACCACAACTGCTTAATCTCCCAAGCTAACTTGTCATATCTCTCTTTTACTTGTTTCAGTCATTTGACTGTGGCCATACTGGAGCACTGCCTTTAGTCAAGTAAATTGATCCCAGGACTTTGTAAGCCTAGTACTTATTCTATCGGCCTCTTTTGCTGAACTGCTAAGTTACAGGGACGTAAACACACCAGCACTGGTTGTCAAACAATGTTGGAGGGACAAACAGAGACACACAAACATATACACACACACATATATATATACATATTATACGACGGGCTTCTTTTAGTTTCCGTCTACCAAATTCACTCACAAGGCTTTGGTCGGCCTGAGGCTATAGTAGAAGAAACTTGCCCAAGATGCCACGCAGTGGGACTGAATCTGGAACCATGTGATTCGTAAGGAAGCTACTTTATTTCATTAAGATTTGCCATAAAGGCATTACAAAGAGTAGCTTGTGGGCTGGACATATACATTGATGAGGTGAATGAGGAAACAAGGATGATATTGATGAGAGAAGGCAGAAAATGCCCACCGATTTTCTGCTTCTCTAAAACATTGTTCTTTTTTTTCCATCAAAAACGACAATTATTGGACTTAATAGTCCATTACAAATATATATAATAAATTATTCAATATACACACAATCTATAAGATCAATCCTCCTCATCGGAGCCCCTAAGCAAATGACACGGTGCCTGCAGGAAAGCCTGCATTGGCAGGTCGGGGCTCGGAAAGAGGAAAGCACAATTCCTTCTGATAGAGCCTCTCACTCTGGTGGCTCACGTTCCACTGAAGGGGTTTTGGAACATGCTGCCGGTGCACCAGCAACCGCCGGCAATGTCCCGTTTTTCTTTCTTTTCTTTTTTTCCCCTTTTTCGGTTCGAGAGAGTGAGGCTCCTCCAGTTTGTCCATAGGTCCCTCCTTCCCTCCCGCCACCACAGGATCCATCGGTGGGCAACCATTGTTGTCCACCTTCTTTCTTTTTTTCCTTTCGAGGGGGTTACCTCCTCCTCGACTTTTTCTACACCTCCCTCCTTTAAATGCTCAGGAGGCTCCGTTGGAGGAAAAACATCCTCCTGTATTAATTTTTCCAGTGCCCTTGCATGGTTGTTGGGGCACTTCCTCTTGATGTGACCCGATAACAGGCACAGGTGACACTTGGGGGGGGGGGCATCCCTCAAGAGTCACCGGATCCCTAGAACCGGCCATCTTTAGAAAATCTGGGAAGACCAGATCTTTGGCTGATTGGGTCCATAAGGTCAAAATTGCTTTTGACCCCACCCAATGAGCCACAGGAAGCATTCTAACATTCAAGAGCCAGGCTCCGTTGCCACCAGACTCTGGCAGATAGTATCCTCTATCCACTCAGGCTCTATTCCGGGTGGCAGGCCACTCACCCAGCCTCTTGTCAATTTCCTTCCCTGATATGAGGGGAGAAACAAAATTTTTTCCCCTTTCAGGGGCTGACTAGCAAACAAGCTAGCCTCTTTAGGGGTGTCAAACAGTAACCACACTGTTGCAAATTTGACAACCCTTGCAATATACTTGATAGTTGGTAGGTATTCTACCAACTCTTTTTCAATTTCGTCCTGAGAGAACACAGTGATGGTGTCGAGTGACTTGGAGTATGTCCTCAACACCACCATTCTCTCATTTCAGTCCTCTATCCACTGCTTGTGGGGCACAATTTCCCACTCCAGCACAGTGGTTTTCCTTGTAGCCATGATTTAAAAACACAAAGAAACAAAAAAGAGTTCAACAAAAGTTCAAATGTTCTAAATAAAAGTTCAGTAATAAACACAAAAAAAGAACGGAAAGACAGAGCAGAGAAAAGAACGAAGGAAGACAGTTCAATCAACGGCAACACAATTCCACAAGTCCGATACAGGTACTCCAGCTGCAAAAATAGTCCTTCCTGCCTTGGTACTCCTTGGTAATCCAGTGGAAATTCACAGACAAGAAGACAATTTTCGTAAACAAATTAATTTTTGTGTAGGGGCTATGCCTCCTCAAAAAAATACAATTCTCACTGCAAAGTGAGTCTTCATGCACGACCACAGGCAGGCAAATGTCTGGAGCAGAGTGGAGACTGTTGCTCACCAAAAAATATTCAATACAGGGCAACAAACTCCACTAAGCCCTCAAAAATATACAACAAACACCTACCTGTAGTCGAGCCTCAAAGTTCAATATTTCACGACGAAAGACATGACATCAAGTAGCCGAAAAAAAGACGTCCGTCTACGACAAGCATAAGGAAACTACTTACCACACAGCCACTCCTACACCTATCTATCGACTTTTCTTTCTTCCTTATGATTATTATTCATTATTATTATTATTATTATTATTATTATTATTATTATTATTATTATTATTATTATTATTATTATTATTATCATTATTATATACACACAACAGATTAGAGTGTTGGAAAAGAAAAAATCCTAACATGGGACAACAGCAAGTAACCTTAGATGCTAAGAACCCTCCTAAGTATCCTAGCTGTCCCTAATAACACTGTTTTCTAGAGCTGTACTAAAATGAGTTTTATGCATATTTCCTCTATCCATCTGTTGAGATCTTTAGGGATAATTCCCAATGTACCTATAACTACTGGGATACATTTTACCTGCACTTTCCAGTCTCTGTAATTCTATGGCTAGGTACTGGTATTTTGCTATTTTTTCTGTACCTTTCATATTGATCTTTCCATCATTTGGGACTGTAAAGGCAATTATCTGACACTTTCTATTGTCTTTATCTACTACTACTAAATCAGGCCTTCTAGCTTCTATTACTCTGTCAGTCTGAATGTTAAAGTCCCACACATCTTACTTTCTAGTACTTTACTAGGTTCAAGCTTATACTATTTATTAGTATGTTCAAATCCTAGCTTTCTATATAACTCCCATGGTTGTCATGTCTTTTCTTGTATTCTTCCTGTGCCAGTATGCTATATTCACTGACTATATGAGTAACGCTTTCCTCTTTTGGTTTGGATAACCTACAATGGGAATCTACTTGGTTTTTGTCATCTTGGCTTTTATCCAATTAGTCTCTAATGCTTGATCGTGTACAGCTACTAACAAACTTTCTGTCTCCCTTTTCAGCTTTCCTTTCTGTAACCATAGCCATGTCTCACTATTACTACTTGCTGTAACTATCTTTGGGAATCTACCAGGCAATACATGGGGCACTTGCAGAAAACAGCACTGCTAGGAACCGCTTGAATACTCCAGATGGTGCTCGAAAAATAAGGAGTGTTACCTTAGTTCACTGGTTGTAAACAGCTGCCACCATAGTACACCTCCAGCATTAGAATCTGTTGACTACCTGTTCCCTTCTCAAGACTAATATTGCACACTTATTTGTGCCAAATTCCATGCCTATATCTTTGCTGTAGAATCTTACAGTCTGTATTAAGGAATCTATCTCTTTTTCATGTAGAGCAAATGGTTAATTTTTCCCTTACTATTTCTGAAATGACATCCTATCTTTGCTGCCCTTAATACTAAACTGAGGGGGATCAAACATAAGACAAATATTAAAAGGGACAACAAGTCCCCCTGGAAAATTCCTCTTTTGATGTTAACTTTCCTTGAGAGTGTGTCACCTGAGTAGAGATCTACTTTCTATTTCTTCATGCTACAGTTAATTAATTCTCTAACTGTTTGCTAAACTGAATATACTCAAATATTCACTTATCCATGAGTGTGTGCTAATGTCATAGGCTTTCCTATAATCCATCCATGCTATTGTTAATTTTTTCGTTCTAGCTTTTACTTCATTTAGAACTGCTTTGTCTATGTATAATAGACCATGCATTCCTCTAGTCTTCCTGCAACCTTCCTGTTCTTCTGGCAGTAAATTCTGGTTGTCAAGGTGCCCATAAATGCTTTCTGAAAGCATGCCTGTATACAGCTTCCACACTAATGGTAAATAAGTGATTGGTCTATAGTTGCTAGTTGTATCACCCTTACTTTTATCTTTCATGAGTAATGTCCTCCCTCTAGTCATCCAATATGGTATTATTCCTCCATTAAGGCAATCCTGAAGTTGTTCCCTCAGCCTGCCATGTAAATTACTTAATATCTGTAGCCAGTACCCTTGAACTAAATCTGGTCCTGGGCCCTTCCAGTTCAACATTTTTCCTAACACTTTACTCATTAATGCATTAGTTAGCCTTAGATCTGGTTGCTTCTCACTCGCTATTTCTCCCCTCACTTTCTTTAACCATACTGCATCTCTATTATGATTGACTGGCTTATCCCAAATATTACTCCAGAACTTTCTAGCTTCTTCTGCATTAGGTTTCTCATCTTCAGTACTTCGTTCACCATTTTATTTATTTGGGTATAAAATCTTCTCTGGTCTGTCTCAAATAATTTCTTCTGTGGATACTGATCTATTGTTTTCTAATATCTGGAGAGCTTACCTGCTATGATACTTTGTTTCAACTCTTCTATTACTGTCCCAAGTCCTTTTTCTTTGACTATCTTTTCTCAAGAGAAGATTTGCATCTTGTGTTTCCTAACTTGTTCAGTTTCCAGGCTTCTATTCTACTCAGATCTTGTCTTAAAATCCTCACTTTATTTTGTAGTCTCCTTTTCCACATTTGCTCTTTTTTGATTTTTTCCTGTGTAATATCTAATATTCTAGTGACTACTACCCCTCCTACAAAGATCAGTAAGTTAGTGTCTCCTAAGTAAGTTAGTATCTATCCTACTGATAACATAATCTACTTTTCCTAATCATTTCTAGTAACTTCCTTCTGTTGATGCCTTTTAATGCTGGCAATCTTTTTCTTACTTCTTTACTCATTACTTCCTGCAACTCATCTAAAATCTTCTTAAGTCACTGGTGCCAGTTGTCCTTTCCTTATTAGTAGCACTATTATTATTTTTTCCTTTAGGTTCGTCTTTGGTTTGAACAGTATCTATTATGTAGCTGTTTGTCTTTCCTACTGCCTGGTCTTTCTTTTCCAGTTCTCTTATGATCTCTTCTACCTCCAATTCTGTCATCCACTTTCTTCTCGTAATAGCATTAGCTTGATCTACTAATCTCTGCTCAGTCACTTTAAACATACATCTTTCTCTACCCAAAGTGTTAACATCTGTTTTCTATGGCCCCTTCTTTTAGGTTCACTTTATAAGTAGCACTGTATCACTAACCTGTTTTCTTTGCTGGTCCACTCCCTCCTCCTTACTCCATTATCTGCTGACGCTGTATTAGGATAACAACCATGGTCAGTCTGCATAGTCACTGAACCAGAGCCAAGCAAGAAGCCTTCCTTTAAAGGTTCAGCTTCATTTTTGCTGTTACAACCAGAGTTTCTTCAGAAACACCTGTCTCTTATAAACTACAGTAAGGTAATGTCCATCACCAATGACATCACCACTATTATTTTTTGACATCTGATAGTTTCAAGCAACTTTCTATTGCATTAGTTGTTGTACCTTTGTGCTGGTGGGGTGGTGTGAACTGCATTTCTTGGGGGTGGGTATATTGTATTGTATCAGTATGTTTTGTCATGGGGTTTGGTTTGAGTCTTCTGTTGTATTAGTTTATTATCATCATGATCATGATCATTTTGTTTATTCATTTATCGACATATATTGCACATTGGTCCCATAAGTTTGTTCTTATTTTTATTGCTATACAAAATCATTTATTGAACATTTGTTATCATTTTGTAGATAAATTAACCATAATTTTAGGGATATTGTTAGTTTTCACAAACTGTAGGCCTTAGAAGCTATATTGCAGTTTACTTAATAAACATGACCCTCAATTTTTGTTTTAAAAAATGGAAGACAGTGAATGAGGATTGTTTGTCCACCGAAAACAACAGCCAGCTATCTGCAGAACAGAACAACAAAATTGTAAAAATCAGGGACAGCAGCAGTAACAACAACCACAAGAACAACAACAACAGCAACACAAAACGTATGCAGAGAAAAGTATGCAGCTAATTTTCTGCTGCTAAAAATTTTGGCACTGCTTTCACCATCACAGGAAAAACAAGAGAACAATGTCAACAAAAAGTAACACCAACACTAGCAAGAACACTTACACTGCCACTTCCACCACCACCACCCACCACCACCCACCATCAACCACCACTAACACCACCACCACCAACAACCACCACCACCACCAACAACCACCACCACCACCACCACCACCACCACCACTAGTACCAGCAACACCACCAACAACAGCACAAACAATACAACAGAAAGAGTGGTGGTTCTTATTTCTAAGTAAAAAGGGAATGGTTTTGCACAAACATGTCATCGAATGGAGAGAGTTGATGAATCAGAAAGTGTTGTGATGCCAAAGCACATTTGACAAAGAATGTCAGAACAATATTTCTAGACATTCCAAAGGATATACGAGAAAATACTAGTAATAAAAAACTATTATTTACAAGTGTATTTCATCAAAAATTAGGAGACTGGAGTGAGCAGCAATTGAGACCCATCTGGGGGATAAAAACTTATGTCAACCATGGGAGATGCTTTGGGACAGTTGAGGTGAGATTCCCAACTGAGGAAAAAAACCCAAAGAATGTCCAAAACATCCCTCAAAAGTGAGGAATTGTGGCTAATTCTGACATACTTTGGTCTGAATGTGGTTAAAATAAAGGTAGAAGAGGTAACACCAGAAGTGGACATATCTTTGTTGGTAACAGCCATATTATATGGCATAGAGAATAAAACAATTCTCCCGGTGCACAAAACAAGAAAGGAAAATTGGTCCAGCACAGAAAAGGAATTATTGATATAGGAAGTATTGAAGTCATCCCTGACCTGATCAATTTCCCTAATGGTACACAGCTATTCATAGTAGTCAAGAACAGAAAACTGAGATGCCACATTTGTGGAGAGAGGAACCACTTAAAGGCTTTCTGCCCGATGCAGAGAAAAGGAAAACCCCACTGCTGCAGACACCTCTACCACAACAACATCAGCTTTAAAGAAGAACAGCAGCAGCAGCAACAATACACCAACAGCATCAATACAAAGGACAGCAGCATCCAAAACAACAACATCATCAACAGATAGGAGAAATCTATTCAACAGCAGCAGCAAGCACTGGTACAACACCTGAGAAAAACAATAACATCACCTGCACCATCACAACTGAAAGAAACCTCACCCACACCAATCAACCAGACCACTGGCCTAAAAACATGCAACTGCACAGACATACCTTCCCTCTGTCACTATGAAAACAGTTTGGTGAAAGGAAAAAGAAATTACAAAATGAAAACGAAGAGACTAGAGGAGACACAAAAACCAACAAACCACCACACACCCACACTCTACACCAACACAACTACAAACATCTCCAACACCACCAACAAATACCACCAACATTACAAACACCTTCAACAAATGAAAACACATAGTAATCTAGACCAATGACTCCCAAGACATCATCAATTACATGGTCACAGACACAAACAACAAGCACTAAATTAACATAGACATTACTCTAAATGAATATGTCATAGCCATGCATAGCACCCATATTAACAGAAAAATTATAAAAACAAAGCATCAAATTTACAACAAACTGAAAACAAAATATCCCAAAGGAATGGAACCATAAACAAAAGACTTGATAAAGAAATATTTGTAAAGACATCCACAAATAGCCAGGACAGAACACTCGTCTCTCCACAAAAATAGGCTAAGTGTTTCTCTTCACTCTCCTCTCTGACAAACATGGTCTTGTTCAGAATAGGCAGTGTAAATGCATGTGGTCTGGGGTCTCTTTGGAAACAGGGCCACCTACTCAATGATCTCAAGTCACTAATGTAGTGGCTATCAATGAAACCAGACTTTCCATTCAACAAACTTTCATGCCCATTTTTGGTGGATATGAGATTTACTTTTTTCCATGTCAACTGGGAATGAGAGAGGGTGGAACTGGGACGTTTGCAAAAATACCTGAATCTCAAGATAAGAGCCATCTTCCTGAACCCTGAGGTAACTTGATGGTCCTGCATATAAACAGTGGTGATAGGGGTGATATCAGACTGATGGCTGTTTATATTCCAACAAAGGCAGGACAGCCGGATTTCTTCAGAGATCTGGAAGTTTTCCTTGGAACATCTCAACCTTTAGTGCTGATAGGGGACTGCTATGTTGGACACGTTTAGATTGTGTGAGGCTAGCTGTTAAAAGAGTGGGGCGCAAAATCTTCACAAACCTGCTCAGAAGTTTTCAGCTGTCTGACAGGTACCATCTAGATTTCCCAAATGTACCAGTGTGGACATGGACAAACTACATCAAGTCATCTAGGTCATATCTAGATAGAGTAGTCTGTAGGCCAATAGATAAGGATAGCATAAGTTGTCCACTTTTCAAAATCATCAGCTACATAGACCACAAATTTGTGATCTGCATTGTCAACCTAGATAGGTTTTGTAGGCAAGATTCTGGCAACTAGAAGCTGAACACATCACCCCTGGCAATGCCAAGTTTTCAGAGACTGGATAAGTAAATTAGTTAAGTGGGTGTTGATGGGGTCAGTTGTCCACAGCAAATGATGGTTTGCTCTGAAAAGGGCAATGAGAGTAGAATTGATTAAGTTTAGCAAGGCATTAGTGATAGCAAGGCATTAGTGATTAGCATAGAGAAAAACTGAGGAACTTTGAAGGCAGTTAGGAAAGGCATCACAACCAATGTGCTCATGGCAAGACAGGCCCTGGATCAATTTTTCAACACTAAGCATGAAGGAGGCATTGTCAGAGCTAATATGCATGCTCTAAGAATGAAGGGAAGAAAGCTGCTTAATGAGCCCAAATGGCAAAGGTGCGATGTGACAACAAAGCCGCAATTCAGTCTTTGGTGCACCAAAATGGGTGCATGGTACTTGAGCCTGAATAGACATGTGTTACATTGCAGTAGCACTTTGCTCAACTGCTGGAATAAATGGCAGTTCAGAATGCTGGATAGACTACAGTGACAACCACAGCAGTATGCCACAACTCTTGACAAGGGAGGCTGAGCATTGCAAAAGACCAATAACAGCCACAGAAATACAGTATGTGATTATGAACTACATGGGGAGCAGATTGCCTGGTTAGGATGGCCTGTCCTATGAACTTTACTTTTATATGCCAAACTTGTTTGGTAGCCTCTTCATAGATATCTACCACAACTGGTAGCAGAATGCGAGAATTCTTAGTTCTGTGAGTCAAGGAGTGGTGACACTGCTAAGAAAGAACTAAATCAAGGGGGACCAAATTAAAAAATTTAGGCTTATAACTCTACTGAATGTAAATTAAAAAATTTTGGCTAAGGCGTCAGTGAAGATGTTGGTGCTTATATATATGTACTATATATATATATATATATATATACACACACACACACACACATATATATATATATATACACATACATACATATATATTTTCATATATATATATATATACATGCATACATACAAACATACATACATATATATATTGAATCTCTTTGTGTTTTCCTCCTACCTAGCACATCCTTCTATATCATCACTCCACCTTCAAATTCTTTTCCTCACCTCTTCCTAACTTCATTCACAACCAGAACCACTTAACATTACCTACCCTTTGCCATTTCCACCAGCATTTCCCTCCCTTTCTGTCCATCTCTATTTATTCTCATACCTCTCTACCTACTTCAATATTTTCCCTCTGCTGCCAACCCAGCTTGATTCTTTGCTTCCCACTCAGTATCAATAACTTGAACCCTTCCCTTCATTTCAATACCTACATTTTACTTCTCTCATCATAACTACATCCCTTTCTCAATTCTATAGCTTTCATCATTCATGATTAATATCTGTTGTCAACACACACAACAATGATGTCGCCCTTCACAATACTACCCATCCCATCTCTTCCCACTCATCTCTCAACTTCTACTTCTCTCAATTTCCTGGTTACTCACCACCTCCCTTTCGCTGCTCTGCCTCTCCTATCTCTTTTTGCCCTTCCACTGCTTTAACATTTCATTCTTATAAACCACCTACTTCCTCCTTCCACCTACTTCTATTTACTTTCTTCATCCGTTCTACCCCTAAATTAACTGCATTATGATCTGTAATTTTAGATGCCTATCTCTCAACTCTAAAGACAGAGATAGGATCTACGATAATAGTTATATGAATCTACTTACATATCCTTAACGTTTTACATACTCCATCTGTCAACATAACTATTACATAATTCTGAGCTCCCAGAAACAGCTGTCGGACATGAACTACGAGCCCTCTCCCTTTAGATTTCTGTATTTTTTGTACTCCATGTAAATCTATTTTGTAAATATCTATATGCTTATGCATGAATACTCATCTGAATATTTTCAGTTCTTGTTTTTCTCTCTCTCTCTCTCTCTCTCTCTGGGTTGGACAAAATAATGGAAACACCTTAAAATTTCAAACAAATTTATTTTAATATGGGTAGGACTGCCTTTAGCAGCTTGAATTCTGAGGTATGGACTTGTACAAGGTTTGAATTGTTTCCAACAGAATTTTTGTCCATTCTTCAGCTAAAACAGTCTCCAGTTCTTGTAGTGATGATGGTGGAGGATATTGACTTCTTACTTGTTTTTCTAAAATGCACCATAAATGTTCAACAATATTGAGATCTGGGGACTGTGACGGCCAGATAAGATGTTCAACTTCACTAGAATGTTCCTCATGCCATTCAGTAACAACTTTAGCTGTGTGAATTGGTGCATTATCATCCTGAAAGATTGCGTTTCCCTCCGGAAATAATTCTGCAACCTTAGGATGAATTTGATCAGATAAAATGCTTAAATAGTCTTGACTATTAATTCTGCCATGAAGGGAAAACATTGGGCTGGTGGATTTCCAAGATATAACCCCCCCAGATCATCACAGGTCCTCCTCCATGTTTAACAGTTGGAAGAAGGCAGTCAGGATCAAATGCTTCTTTTGGCTGTCTCCACACGTATATTCAGCCAGTTGTCGGAAGTAAGTTAAAGGATGACTTATCCGAGAAAATAACATTCTTCCACTGCTCTAGGGACCAACTCTGTAGGTTTTTACTCCACTCTAAATGCTTTGCAATGTTTGTTTTTGAAAGTAGTGGTTTTCTGAATGCAGCCCTCCCATGAAATCCAGCTTTGTGCAGCTCCCAGCAAACAGTTTTTGTGGAAACTGGGTTCTTGAGGTGGTCATTAAGCTCTGCAGTAATTTTGGGAGCTGTACTTTTGTGATCCTTTCTAACAATTCGTGTAAGAGTTCGACAGTTTCTATCTGAAAGTTTTGGTTTTCTTCCGGAGTTTTGTTTTGACGAGGAGGTTTTTCCCTTTTTCTCAAAGGCTGTCATTACTTTCAAGACAGTACTTCTTGATACATATATATATATATATGATAGATTCTCCTGTTGTTAGACAATGTATGAAGGTTCAACAATTTTGGCTGTGCAGATGTTTTTCCCTCACGTGAGTTATTGAGTTTAGAAATTCCCCCATTAAGGGACAAATTGAAATTTTTTTTGTAACTTCTTCTTATGTAATCTATTTACACTTTTTTTAAATTATAGCTTCTGGCCAAAATGTTGACAACACCCCCAATACTAACAGGCTTGACGAGATGTACTAAGTAATGTTCCCAGCACTTCCCTTTGTGAACAGGAGGAGGTGAACCAAGTAAATACCCAGAAATATACAACAGATTCTACAAAGGACACCCCAATTCGCAACAGTGAAAAGGAATTAACCAACAAAGAAAATGAATCAACCAAACCAAACCAAACCAAACTATAAACCAGGAAAACCTAAAGATTACTCAGTCAGACCTAGAAAAATATAAAAGCTTAGCAAAGTGTGAAGGGAACAACATAAATTTAACCACACCCAGTGATATAATTCAACAAATAGCTAGAAAAACAATATTTAAACCTCTTTCACTAAAAACTATATAAAGTCAAACATATGCCAAAGGAAACAATAGAAAAGTGCCTACAGCTCACATACATAGCAAGAAGAAAAAGATATGGCACTGTGGAGGTAAGGTTCACTTCCGAAGAAGAAGCAAACGAAAACTCCACAGTGCCTGTGAAAACCAACAAACTGGTGCTACTGCCTACTTACATGGGTAAACATACATCCAAACTAAAAATTAGGATGGTCCCACCAGAAACTGATGTGATGTGGCTTGTGGTCACTGTTTTGCTTGATTTGGAAAGTAGTGTTTCCATACTACAGGTCATGAAACTGTGCTTACAAAACTGGTGGGGCCACACAGCAGGATCTCGAGATTATGCTTGATTTAATAAATTTACCAGATGGCACAGCCCTCCGAGTCATGGTGGAGGGTCGAAGGCCCAGATGTTACAAATGTGGTTAAAAGCGTCACATTAGCTCTTGCCCATTAGATACCTTAGAAACGGGCCACCCTCCACCAGATGGGCCTCCAAAATACCTGGCCAAAGTAACCAACACCAACCCAATACCACCAACAATACTACCAGGACACCAAGACAAATAAGACCCCCAAAAGATAATACCAACAAACAAAACCTACACCCACCAGCACAAACACTACCACAAAAAGGGAAGATAACCCCACAACAGAACAAGAATGGGAAGAGGTGGCTAAAAAAAGAAGGAAAAGAATAAACACTTCCCCAACCTCCCACCTGCCCACAGACACACACCACAATACAAGCACCTCCCCTCTACACACACACCTGAACCTCATTCTCCTGAATCTGTCTTCAACATCATGCCAATCAGTGCAAAGAACACACAATTAACAGAACATATAATCGAAAATACCCACATATCACCTTTCAATGCCTCCCCCTCACATTCAAAAATTCCTGAACACATCAAAATAATAAAACTTGACTGTCATTCATATACAGAACTGAAAGAACAACATCCTAACCACATTGGAACATTTACCAGAACTTAATCAACAATGCCACACAAGTCATAATGAGAGGGGGGGATAAATCTAACCCTCACCATCACCAAATAAATAATAAATTCTTTTCATCATGGTTTCATTCAAGCTAGGCAGTATTAATGTGCGTGGCCTGGGATCATATTGAAAGTAAGCTTGCTTGTTAAACATTCTCAGGTCATAGGATTTGGATATCATAGACACCAGTGAAACTAGGCTGACCGGGTCACAAGCCCCTCTTCGATGGTTCTCAGATCTACATATCTCCAAGCCAGTCTAGAGGAGGTGGGAGAATTGTGGTTTTATTCCGGAAAGGCCTGGATTTAGAAATTTAAGCAAGCTGGTTGTCCTTGACATGACACATAGCAGTGTAAGTGCCTTCAGACTGGTTGCAGTATATGCCCCAAATGATACAGAGCAATCTGACGACTTCAGACTCCTAGAGGCTTTCCTTGGGACGTCAAGCACATTCGTGTTAGTAGGTGGCTTTAACACAATCCTAGATGCATGTGTGGATTGTGTTAGCTCAACTCTAAATAGAAAAGGGAATACTTGCCTCACTAACCTGCTCAGTAGCTTTCAACTGGCTGACAGGTTTAGAATGGATCACCCAGATGCTCCTATGTGGGCATGGACCAACAGCACCTGGTCTACCAGATCTTACTTAGATAAAGAATTCATTAAGTTAGGTGGTAAATCTAGTGTTAGATGTCCACAATTTTAGATCGTCAGTTATATGGATCACAAGTTTGTGATCTGTAAGCTTGACTTAGATTTTGTAGACTGGGCCTTGGTTACTGGAAGCTAAACATATCACTCCTGGCATGCAATGCCTACAGTGACCAGGTTAGTGAATTAGTGAAAAGGGCACTAACAGCCATCATCAATAACAACTGGTGGTATGCCCTAAAAAGAGCCATCAAATTTGAGTTACGTAGATATAGCAAAGTTTTAGCATTAGAAAAAAGCAGAATAGAATGGGAATTAGCTTGCACACTAGAAGAGGCACTAAAATCAGACAATGCTTCTAACATACTGGCAGTGAGATTGGCCCTTGACCAACACCTCAATGTCAAGCAAAAAGGTTGCATTGTCAGAGCTAAGTTACGTGCTATAAGACAAGAGGGAATCAATGCCGCGAAATGGGCCTGTATGGCAGAGAACCAACGTGGCAACAAAGCCACCATATGATCTTTGGTTGAGCAAAATGGATGTACAGTTAACAAAGATGTGTAAGGTCCTTCACCAGCATTTCGCTCGGTTATTCAGGATGAGAGGTGAGCTGGATCGCTGGATGGACTTCTTGGACTTCCTGATTGGTCTACTGTGACTCTCAGTGCAGGAGGCAGAGTGCTGTGAAGGGTTGATCACAGCTGTGGAGGTGGAAGAAGCCTATCGGGCTGCATTGGGAGAAAATTGCTGGGTCTAGGTGGTCTGCCCTACAAATTCTATTGTAATATGACACACTTGTTTGGGAACCTACTGGCAAATATCTACACCAACAGGCAACAGAATAGGAGTATTCCTAGCTCTGTGAGCCAGGGGACCATGGTGCTGCTAAGAAAGGACCCAAACAATGGGGACGTTATAGATAACTTTAGGCCCATCACTCTGTTTAATGCAGAGCTGAAGATTTTGGCCAAGGTGCTAGGCAAGAGGTTGGCATTTGTTGCAGACAAACTGGTTGGGAAAGCACAAATATGCGCCAGTCCATCCAGAACAATCCACGACAAACTCCACCTCATATGCTACACCATAGACAAGGTGGTTAATATTCCTGGGAGGGGCACTGATACATTTAGATCAGTCTAAAGCATTTGATAGGGTTGACCATCACTATCTGGTAGCAGTCCTCGAAGTGGCCAGGTTTGGCCCAGCCTTCTGCAGTTGGATCACTGCATTATATAGTAACATTAAAGTAGTAGTTCAAATGAATGGTTATCTTTCAGAGCCATTAGTATCGTGCATTCAGTTTGCCAAGGATGTCCCCTACCCTCCCTTCTGTATGTTCTGGCCCTTGAGCCATTACTGCAGAAATTGGAGACCTTGAGGGGAATCCCATGTGATCTGGGGTGTGGGAGATCCATGCCAGCATATGCAGACGACATCACTGTCATTGTATCCTGACAGACACCTGATTCTAGTAGGTGATGCCATTAGGGAGTACGAAGCAGTATCAGGGGCAAAAATAAACCGTGATAAGTCAGTCAGCCTGCAGCTCAGCACCTGGAGAGTCAGGTTGATACCACCTAACAATGTTGTAGGACATTGATCATGTGGCCTGGTGAAATTGCTCGGGGTCCGGTTTGGTCCAGACCTCCAAATAGAAAGAAACTGGGGTGAGGTTACGAGCAGAGTGGTCAATCTCACCAAGAAATGGGCTGAGAGGAAGCTGTCCCTGAAAGGAGGGCAGAGGTGACAATCACATCCATCATCATCTACCGCCTAACCATCGCACCTTGCCCAGATTCATGTCTGGTCATGCTGGAGTGCCTGCTTTTCAAATTTTTTGTGGAGAGACAGGAGTCCACTTGTCAGATGCTCTATTTGCTGTCAACTACTGCTAAATGGAGGGCTAAAATGCGCAGACATTCACTAAGGTTGAGACATCTCCGGCTCTACATAGATGGCGAACAGGTATGGTCACCCTTCATGAAACTGATCTTCCCACAGTTCGACTCTTTTAGCAAATTGAACTCATGGATCAAGCATAGACCTGGGCTGGGTGCTTGGCAAGCAGAGTGCTGTCAGGCTCTCTGACTTCTCTGCTGGACAGGCAATGCAAGCGGTGAGGATTCCACCTCGTCATTTTATAGAGAGTTAGGGGCTGGTAAGTGTGATGATGCTGTGGAGGAAATTCTAGGCCTCGATGATGGTCAACTCACCAGTCTGTTCTGGAGGATGTTTGGGCCAGCGCCCATGGATAACTATCAGAAATCCCTGGCCTCACAGTGCTATCGAGGAGCTTTGCTTGTTTGCAATAGACACTTTAGGTATATGCAGACACACAGACATGTCTGAGATGCAAGCAGAGCAATGAAACTATTCTGCACACTATCGTACAGTGTCTGTTGATTTCAGATCTTTGGGTTTACGTAGAACAGCTGCTGTTGTATCAAGGAGGAGTACAGTTATGAACTGAGTCCATCATTAAGATTGTTCTACCTCCTTCCCTTAGTTAGGAAAGGTAGGCAACCTTTTTCTGCTCGGTAGCTGTAGCCAAAGAGGTCGTATGGCTGATGAGAGTGAAAGGAATTAAGATGGTTTCGGTTTAATTAAATATTTCTCGTTTCTTCTAAAAAGAAAAGTAAGGAGAGAGAGAGAGTTTAAAACTAGATGGATGCAGTGACACGATTGTTAAGTTAGAATATGGCCAACTTGAACGGAACACCTTGGTCTTCTGTGTGAGAGCAGTGCTAGGTCGTGGCTTGTGGGGTCTCCATGCCCAACATTTCATCTTGTTATAACATAATTGTCACGGAAAACTTTTATTTTGTTAATTCTATTCATATTGCTATACCATCCACCCACTCTGCCCTGTTTTATCCATTTATTCAAAAGATTTACTGCTTCAGAGCAGTCAGTGTGTATGTTAGTGGTGGGAGAGAGAAAAAGAGCCAAGCAGTCTTGTTCATAATCACGCTGTAGGAAAATGTTTGAGTTAACAATATATGCATATCTCCCTGCTATTCATTCTATCAGATTTATTTTGTTTTATTTTATTTTGTGACAGCTTTATTACACTCAGATCTGAGTTGGAAATGAAATTAAGATAATGGGTACATTCGGCAATCAAGCATTTAATAAGAGTTTACCAAAAACTTTAAAACTGAATAGAAAGAGAAGACACTTAATTAGGGATTCAGAGTGTGGTGACAATAACGAGAGTGGAAGATAATATTACCTAAATGGCATAGGTGAGATTATATAAATTTATGAAAATATCAATATAGAAGCAATAATAATTCATAACCAACAGCAGTAATAAGGATTATACAGCTATCATGGTGCTTAGAGGTTGTTGCTTACTAAACAAAACAGAATAGAAAACAGAAATGATACAAAGCAGAATAAGAGGTTTCTGAGAATACTGCTAATTAAAACCAATAACAAAAGATTGGTAGTATTTTTCAGAGTCAGGTACCATGGTTGTGTGAAAGAGCAGTCATGGCACCAAAGAACATTACTGTATATGAATATAGACAGACAGACAGACAAATAGATAGATAGATAGATAGATAGATAGATAGATAGATAGATAGATAGATAGATAGATAGATAGATAGATAGATAGAGAGATAGATAGAGAGATAGATAGATAGGGATAAAGGACTCAGGTGTGTAATTGTCTTTATATACATGTATATATATAAAATACTAGCTCGTAAGACCTGTTGCATTTTTTATATAATCACTTTGAGGGTACTTTTTCAATAAAAATAGTAAAATAAGCATTAATTTTTACATGCTAAAAGGTTGTTTTCTTTGCAGATTACTTTATGCCATAATGGTTAAATTCGAATAGATTTTATTCTTTTTAAAATGAAGTTTAGATCAGATCCAATTCAGTCAGAGACAGTATGAAGTATGAATTCAAAATGGGCTCTCCAGCAATGAAAGTGGAAAGAAATATGCATTCTACTATGAAAATGATATTTTAAGTCTCTGGACATGTCAAAATTTTTGAAATTTTTGAAAACCATAGCTGAAGAAAATCCAGGGTAAGCTGCTGGAGTATAAGCAAAACATTTTGTGTTCTGAGTTCAGATCCCATCGAAGTTAACTTTGCTTTCACCCTTTAAATTTCTTCTTTTGAAACGAGTATTCCAAGTAGAACTTTGTGCTTCTGATTTATCTAGATTCTAGTGCTGCTGTTAAGTAACAAGTAACTGGTTTCTTGAAGGCTGTCTTTACGTAATGTATCTAGGGGCAAATCAGCCCCTAGATGTGACATGATGTAGTTTATATATACTAAAAAGCTGGTGGTGAAATTATATGATATAGTAGTGCAATCCATCAGTGCTAACGAAATTTAGTTAACCAATAGAATTTCAATGCTTTTAGCATTTGTAGGTGCAGTTACTTCCCCTGACAGTGGCTGCCCATATTAGTTGGACAATAGAGGGCATATGCAAAATTAAGGTTCAGAGATTCACTTCCTCTTTTGGCATCTTGACGTCGTAGAGCAAAAATGTGATCTAGATGGCTCTCTCACACCACACACCAGCTAGCAGACAGGAGGCAATGCACAGGAGAAGATCATAGCCTCCACACATCAAACCATTCCCATTCATCATTCAGCTTGTATATATATGTGTTGGCCACATTAAAGGTATTTAAAGTTACCACCTTGTTCCATGTATTTCTTTATACTGTGTTCCTGTCAAATGATATTACAGCCTTCTGAAGGGAGTCATGTTTAGATGGCTCCACAACCATGATACAAATAGACCACTACTCCATCTAAACATCTGTTGTGTTCACGAAATGATTTTTGGGACAGTTACCACAGCCTATGGTGTTATAAACAGCACATCCAGGCTAAGTTGGATGTGTTAATTCATTTTTGTTACAAAGGCTGCTTCTCTCGCTAATTTTAGTTAATCTATACACAGCGTACCAGCTTTTCACAACATCACTGGGTGTTCGGCTAGCACGATTCTATGTCGGTTTGATTGTTATTCGGTGCTTGGCTTTCTACTGTTGATTATCCACAATACAATGAAATTAATACAATGGTACAGCAGTGCCATCTGCCGGTGCTAACGAAATTTAGTTGACCGATAGAATTTCAATGGTTTTTAGCATTTGTTGTCAATTCAAAGCAAGAGTTAAAACTGCACCAAAACCAACCAATCAGAGTAGCGGACACAACTGGGCCCAAGCAGTGGAAGGCCGGCTGTTATACGCCACATCCGCATTTGTATGATATCTCTCAAAGAGAGATAATGTATTTCACTAAGCGCTACAAATCCATGGATGGAATTTATAAATATTTTAAAATATTAATAAATTCCATCCATGGATGATTATTATTATTTTTATCATTATTATTACTATACTAATATTACTATATTTAGCCTACTTTATATTGGCACAGCTCTGTACAATCCCCTGCTGTTGCAGGTTGGAATCACTCAACCGTAGCCGACATAATAAAATACTTTATTCACGTCTAGTAAACGGGGAATTGATGTTACAGCTGGATCATTCAGATTTATGACAACATCGACTCAGTAGTTCAGGTGAACGGCACCGAATAACAATCAAACCGACATAGAATTGTGCTAGCCGAACACCCAGTGATGTTGTGAAAAGCTGGTACGCTGTGTATAGATTAGCTAAAATTAGCGAGAGAAGCAGCCTTTGTAACAAAAATGAATTAACACATCCAACTTAGCCTGGATGTGCTGTTTATAACACCATAGGCTGTGGTAACTGTCCCAAAAATCATTTCGTGAACACAACAGATGTTTAGATGGAGTAGTGGTCTATTTGTATCATGGTTGTGGAGCCATCTAAACATGACTCCCTTCAGAAGGCTGTAATATCATTTGACAGGAACACAGTATAAAGAAATACATGGAACAAGGTGGTAACTTAAATACCTTTAATGTGGCCAACACATATATATACAAGCTGAATGATGAATGGAAATGGTTTGATGTGTGGAGGCTATGATCTTCTCCTGTGCATTGCCTCCTGTCTGCTAGCTGGTGTGTGGTGTGAGAGAGCCATCTAGATCACATTTTTGCTCTACGACGTCAAGATGCCAAAAGAGGAAGTGAATCTCTGAACCTTAATTTTGCATATGCCCTCTATTGTCCAACTAATATAGGCAGCCACTGTCAGGGGAAGTAACTGCACCTACAAATGCTAAAAGCATTGAAATTCTATTGGTTAACTAAATTTCGTTAGCACTGATGGATTGCACTACTATATCATATAATTTCACCACCAGCTTTTTAGTATATATAAACTACATCATGTCACATCTAGGGGCTGTTCTACTTGGAATACTCGGTTCATTGAGGGTGTCCGCTCTCCTCGCTTTTGTATGTGATGGCTTTTGAGCCATTACTGCAAAAATTGAGTGGCATCCTGAGACAGCCAGGTTGTGGAAAGTCGGTTTCAGCTGACGTAGATGACATCATCATCGTAACCGACATGGATCATCTACAGAGGGTAGGCAAGGCCATTAAGATTTACAGGACGGTAGCAGGAGCAAAAGTTAATCATGAAAAGTCAGTCGGCTTGCAGCTTGGAACCTGGAGAGGCAAGTCGATGCCCCCTGACAGTGTTGTGAGACGTTGAATGGAGGGTCCAATTAAGTTGCTAGGAGTTTGGTTCAGACCAGACCTCCAAATAGAGAAGAACTAGGCTGAGGTATCGAGCAGGGTGACCCACATAGTCAAGACCTTGTCTTGGTGGTGGCTATCCCTGAAAGGGAGGGTGAAGGTAACCAATGCGTTCATCATATCAGTCATCACTTACTGCCTAACCGTTGTTCCTTGCCCTGATTTGTGGTTGATCGAGCTGGAAAGACAGCTATTTCACTTCTTGTGGAAGGGCTCGAAACCGCTTGTGAGACACTCTATTTGCTGCCAACAACTGTTAAAGGGTGGGCTAGGGATGCCTTGGCTGTTGATGTGCAGACATGTGCTGAGGTTGAGGCATCTGTAGCTCTACCTGGGTGGTGAATGGGTGTGGTCTTCACTAGCGAAACAGATGTTTCCCAAGTTCACTAGTTTCGGTGGATGGGAAACCTGGTTCTATCATAGATCGAAATTGGGTACATGGTTTATGGAGTGTCGAAAGACACACCTGCTATTCCATCGCTCGGGCAATGCCTGTGGTGGTGGTTCCACCACATTCTTTTATAGAGGGCTTGTAGAGACGGAATATGACGATACCTTACGGGAAACCCTAGATCTCGACGATAATCAGCTGGCCAGTCTGTTCCAATGTACATTCAAGCTGAAGACCCTGGACAACTTTCAGAAGTCTCTGGCATGGTAGTGTTACCAAAGAGCCTTACTGGTTTGGGACAAGCTCACAAGGCATGGTGGCCACTGCCCTTCGACCTGTCCAAGATGCGAGCGGGATAGGGAAACTGTCCCACACGCTATTGTTCAGTGTTTAGAGGTGTCAGACGTGTGGGTTTATGCTGAACATCTGTTATCAAGTGCAGGAAGAGTACAGCTATCAACTGAATCTATACTAAAAACTGACCAGCCTGATTTCCGTTCAAAAGAAGGTAAGAATTGTTTTCTCATTGTAGTAGCAATTGCAAGAGAGGTGATTTGGAAGACGAGGCTGAAAGGGTTAGAGTGAGGCATCTTCATCTCTTGCCCTGAATCGGTGAATTATTTCACCTTTCACCTGAAAAGGAAAATAGGGCTAGAGAGAAAATGCCTGACTGCGAAAATGTTTGACAATCGATGGATGAATGTTGTACGAATGTTGTGTATGAATGGTACCTCTTGAATGCGATGCAACGCGAGTCTCAGGCATCAGTGGTAAGGCGGGGCTCATGGGGTCAGAGTTGAGCCCACCTACCCACTCCATTGGTAGTGTCTTCCGTTCTGTGTTATCATCCATTTTTATATTTGTTAAACATTTTAAAATTCATCTTTGTGTAAATATCATTCGTTAATCTGACCCCCCAATCAGACTGTGCTGTCCCATTTTATGTTGTCCCCCTAGTGGGAAATAAAAAATCACCTTATTCTTAGTGTAAGTTTGTTTTGTGAGGATGGTTTTATACTGAGGATTGGTTTGTGCTGAGGAGTGTGTTGTGCTGCTTAGCAACAGTTTTTTGTGTGTGGCGCCATCTTTATTTGGTGGCCTGTGATGGATGAGCAAAACGAAGAGCTATGCGGCAGCAACGGGAAGTCAGGGTTCTGTCATCCCAGGATTGCTGAAACAGAATGAACTGCATTGTAATTTAGACCTGCTTTGGAAATATCAATATATGGTAAAGAGGGAGGGGTCAAACACAAAGTTGACCCCACCAGAGGAAGACAAGGTGAAGATGGAAAGCAGTGATAATTTATAGGACTTTTTCAAAAAAAAGTAAGAAGCTGAAGAATGCAATGCAGGGGGAGGTGGGCAAATGTCTGGAAAAATTAAAGGAAAGCATAACACTTCAGTGGTGGTTACCTTTGTCTCAGAAGAGGAGGCAAAAAGACATTCCACTAAGGTACTACAGGGAGAAAAATGGACACTCCTGCCCACTTACCTGGGTAAACGAGTTACCAGAATTAGGGTGGGTAGGATCCCACCTAGAATCGATCCAGAATGGATAACAGCAGCAAGTTTCACCACAAGAGAGAAAAGAGACAACAAGAAGGTGGAAATAATAATGATAAACCGAACCCAACAAGCAAATTGTTGGGGGGATTGAGGTAGAGATAATTTTTATGGTGAATCAAAAAGAGTACGAAGATATACCAGAAACATTGGAGCTGCCCAATGAAGACAAACTAAATGTAATGTTAGAGGGGAGACCTCTGACGTGTTCTGAATGTGGAGAGAAGGGGCACATTAGAAGGTGTCCACAAAAAACGATGGAAACCACAGAAATAGAAATACAAGAAGGCGTAATGGAAGTGGAACAGAACACAGAGTTTATGGAGACCAAAACAAAGGAAGAGAGAGAGAGGAGGAGTTCACCACCTAAAACGGAGCAACAACAGAAGAAACATAAAGTACAGGAGGAATTGGACCAACCAATAATGACAAGAAGAAGCAGTATGCCCTTGGGATCACTGAAGAAAAATGCCACAAGCAGAACAGTAGCACCAAGCAAACATAGACTTACAGTCACACAAACATACAGACTCACAGATACATAAACACACAGACATACTAACACATGGAAATAGAGACAGACAGATACCTGATAACAGAGTTACAGAAACATAAAAGCACAGAAACACAGACACAGCACGCAGACACACAAGATGTACAGAGAAACAAAATTTTTTTAGTGACTTATCATACAACTCAAAATCTGGAGAAGAAAATAGCGAAAATGAAAAGGATCATTAGGGTGAATCTTTCAAAGGGATATAATAAGGATATAAGATGTATTCTGATGGAGGAAGGAAAATATAGAACTCAGAAAGAAGCTTTTCCTTCAGATGTAAATCTACTGGGGCCGAGGTGAGTATTAAACCCAGCACCCCAGTGGTGAATTATGATGACATTAAAAGTGACATAAAATGGTAAATTGAGATTATTTTTAAAGAACTGTTAGAGACTCTTTGTTTGAAATAAATCACGCAATCATCCAGGAGCAGGGCCGGGATGACCATTTCAACTTCATTGTAAAATTTCATTTTATTCATTTTTCATGTGTTAATTGTCCCTGCATGTATGTTTATCCCCTCTATGTTGGCCCCTTGTGGGCAATAAAAAAATAATCTTATTCTTAGTACAAGTTGTCGTTTGGTGAGTTGAAGTTTAAATTAGTGATTACCATTAATCGAATTATTGTTATTTGAATTGTTTTGTGCTCCATTGGCAGCGGTGTCAAGTTGTGCTTTCTCTCAATTTTATCAAGAGATAGCCATGGCTAAAAGGAATACCCTCTTTGGAGGAGGAATTAATTGAAGCTGCGAACAAGTTGGACAAGTGTTTGTTAAAAAAGAAGTTTTGCAGAGATGACAGATAAACAGAAAAGAAATAACCATTGTAAATGTCAAGGTACACCAAACGATGGCAAGCAGAGTGGGCAGTGATGTGAAGTTATCACCACCAGAGAGGATTATGGAGGACATGGCAAGGAAAACCATCATCTACAAAGTGTATGCAGTGGAAGAGGAAAAGATAGTTCAAGTGGAAGTGGAAATAATAGAAAAGGCGTTGAATGCAGTACACAAAAATATTGTGTTCATGTAGAGAAGTAACTGATTTGGGACAGTAGTTGTCTAATACAGGTCAGAAGAAATAGCAAGGAGACAGGCAGGAATCACAATAAAGACAAATAAAGTGGTACTATAGCCCACGCACCTTGTCCTATATGGAAACATGGAGGTGGTTGTTCTACAAGCTTCAGAAACTGAGAAAGCAAAATGGAAAGGGAAGAAAGTAGAACTCGTGGTTCAGGCAGACACTGAAACTTTGGAAAGTTTAGCCGAAACAGTGACAGTAGGAGAGGTGACTTTGAGTGTATGGGTGGAGGGCAGGATACCTTGGTGTTATAAATGTGGCCAAAAAGGCCACATTAAAGCACACTTCCTTCAACAATACGGATAAGATAGAGGAAAAGTCTAAAAAGAAACAAGAGGGGTGAATAGAGGAAAAAGAGAGAGAGGAAGTATGAACATTGGCAGAGATAAGGAAAAAAAAGGTCAGTACAAAATGGAACCCCAATCCATCCCCATCCTCTCCCTACAGACACCAAACCCACCCATTACCCTCCTTTACAAAATAAAAAGGAAAAAGAAGAGAAACAGACACAAAATACAAAAAAATCCCCTCCCCAGTGAAACAGGGTATGTATGCGTTTTAACGAAAGATGCACTGGAGGAACTGATCAATGAGGTGACTGGTTGGAGAACGGCAAAATTTGTTGATATGGAAGGACAAGCAAGTGTAGTGGGTTAGGACATGTGTCTGTTGGTGTCACAAGTTCAAAGGGATGTAATTGTTAAATATAAAAGGGGATATAAGTGTTGGAAGATGGGCATTGATATAAAAAGGATACTGGCAAGAATAGGGTACAAGGAGCTACAAGAAAATTTTAATCTGGATGTTCTAAAAGTATCAGGACTTAAAAAGAAGTGAAGTTGCTAGACGTGGGGCTAGCAGCCCATTTTCATTTACTCATTTTCATGAATCATTAATATTATCATAATTGAATTGTTTTTTTATTTTTTATTTTTTTGTGTGTTATATGTCCCCACATGTGTTTTTGTTGTCCCATCTGTGTTGGCCCCTTGTGGGCAATAAAAAATCATCTTATTCTTAGTGCAAGTCCTTATTCTTAGTACAAGTCGTATTTTTTGAACATGTATTGAGTTGTATCGAAGTGCTGATTTTTGTGCTGCTTTGCAGCGGTTAACCTGTTGTGCTTTCCTTCTGTTTCAAGAGGGAGCGATGGCTAATGAAAAAAATGTTCTATTCGGACCTTAGCGAGTTGGAATTGTCCACTTCAGAAGAGGAATTAATAAAGGCAGTAAACAGAATGGACAGATGTCTTGGGGAAAAAAAGCTTTGCTGAGGTAACGGAGTTAAAAAGGAATGAAATAGACTTGTCTAAAATGGAAGAACATAAAAAAAAATGGCACATAAAGTAGGTGGGGATGTCAAATTGTTGCCTCTACAGAGAGTTATGGAGGACATGATGAAAAGAACCATTGTATATAAAGTTTATTCAGTAGAACAGAAAAGGGTAGATCAAGTAGAAGCCAAAACAATTGAGAAAGCGTTGTGTGTGGTATCTAAGGATATTGTGTTTTTGGCAAGAGGAAGCAAAGATGGGATGGTGGTGGTCCAGTACAAGATGAAGGAAGTAGCAAGGAGGCTGGCTGTAAATACAGTGAAGTCAAATAAAGTGGTCCTTCTATCCATGTATCTTGGAAGGAGGACATCCAAGATGAGGGTAGAGAGAATCTCGCTAGACATAGATGTGGCTTGGGTTGCAGCGGCTGTCCTCCTTGGAAGTGAGGAGGAGGTGATGTGGAAAGGAAAAACATTAGAACTTATTGTTCAGGCTAAAGTAGAATCCTTGGAAGATTTGGCGGAGACAGTGACCATAGGAGATATAATCTTCAAAGTGTGAGTGGAGGGCAGAATCCCTCGCTGTTTTAAATGTGGCCAAAAGTGCTACATTAGAGCACACTGCCCTCTGCAGAAGCATAGTCTGGAAAAAATGGATAAAGGGTTGGAGAAGAAGTGAGAGGAGGTACAGATGGAAGAAAGGAAAGAGGAAGAATTATGGACAGTTCAATTTCAACAGTTATTTTTTCAAAGCTATAATGAAAGTGACAAAGGAGCATATTCGGCATATTATGCTTTATGAAGAAGGAAAAAGAGGAAGAAAGGACAATGTAATGTGGAAATCAAGCCATCCCCACCCCACTCATAACCTCTCCCCACAGAAATCACAGAATGAAGGGAATAAGTGATTCCCTTCATTCAAAATGTAAAAAAAAAAAGAGAGGAACAGACATCACAAGATACACAAAATCCCACCCCACCATGAAAATAGCTATGTATGTGTGTTAACAGAGGATGTAGACAAGGAACTAATAAACGAGGTAACAAGGTGGAAGACAGTAAAATTTGTGGATGTGGAAGGATATACTAATGTTGTGGGTTGGCACATGTGTGTGCTGGTGTCTCAGAGCCAGAAGGAAGTGATTGCAAAATATAAAAAAGGTTATAAGTTTTGGAAGACTGATGCAAACCTAAAAAGGATACCAGCAGAAGTAGGATATGAGGAACTGAGAGAAAAATTAGGATTGGACATTTTGAAGGACTCGGGATTCAGAAGGAAGTAAGTGTTGCTACTTGAGGTGGGGCAGGCAGCTTATTTTCATGTTACCATATTTTAAATTTTATTTAAATTTTATTTTTTACGTGTTCTGTATCGCCACATGGTTTTGTGTTGTCCCCTCTATGTTTGCCCCTTGTGGGTGATTAAAAAATTTCTTATTCTTAGTGCAAATTTTGAAGAGCCCAGTTCGATTTCAACAGTTATTTTTTCAAAGCTATAATGAAAGTGACAAAGGAGCATATTCGGCATATTTTGCTTTATGAGTTCAATAAAGACAACAACACAATGGAAAGTGCAAGGAATATTAATGCAGTGTATGGGGATCAGACAATAAGCGTAAGCCAGTGTCAACAGTGGTTGCAGAAATTCTGAACCAGAAACTACAGCCTAGAAGACAAGCCTCGTCCTGAAAAATCTGTAGAACTCGACGAGGACATTCCCATCGTAACTGTTGAGGATCTAGCACAGACGCTTGGAATTGGTCATTCAACCATTCATCGACACCTTCGTGCCATCAGAAAAGTCAGAAAATTCGATCAATGGGTTCCTCACAAACTTTCTGAGTCTAATCGCGCACAGAGAGTGAATGTGTGCCCTTCTTTGCTGTCACGTCTCACAAATAAACCTTTTTTGGACCGAATTGTGACTGGTGACGAGAAATGGGTTCTCTATAAAAATGTCAAGCACCTTCAACAATGGATAGGGAAAGGAGAAACACTGGAACCCCAGGCTAAAGAAGGTCTTCACCCACGTAAGATGTTGTTATCTGTTTGATGATATGTGAAAGGTTTAGTCCACTTTGAACATTTAAGCCCAAACCAAATGCTAACAAAGGAGATCCATAAGTTGGAATTTTTGTAGTGTTATTGAAGGTTTTTGACTGTTTTATTTAACTGTTATTTTCTGAACCCCTTTTGATGTGTAGAAGGATTTGTTTTGTTAAAAGTTCCCCCTTTTAGGGTCGTATTTTGGATGATTGGTCCTTTTTTTTTTACCAAAACTGTGTTTTTCATTTTCACACAAAAAACAATATGGAGTCTGACATGAAGGAGAGTGATTCTGGCTGTTGAAACAGCCATTACATTGTTGATTTCCCTCTCTTCACAGCACTAGCATGCACAGCAGCACCAACACTGCCACCACAATCAACAACAACAAAGAAAACTAAAAAAATCACCACTATTGTTCCTGATGGAGGAAGAGAGAAAAGAAGAAAAAATGACACTGACACCACCACCACAAACATGAACAACTACAAATCCAGAGGCAACGGTTTCACCTCAGCGGCAAAGCAGACAAAAGAAATGTTGAATTTAACAACAAATGAAATATAAATGCAAAGGGGTTAAGGAAGGAAAGTTTTAAACATCAAGAAGAAAAGAGTAGAACAAGCTACCCAAAAACAGTTAGAAATGGCCCTCAAACCAATTTGGACGAACAAAACCTATGTGACAAGAGGAAAACGCTTCGGCACGATGGAAGTGCATTTTTCAACTGAGCAGGGGGAAAGATAGCATTCCACTGTGCCCCTAAAAACAGAGGAATTACTGCCCGTGTCGACATACCTTAGTTGATGCGTGACAAAATTAAGACTGGGGCGGTGCCCCCTGAAATAAATATATGTTGGCTGGTGGCAGCTGTCCTCTTTGATATAGAGGACACCGCCACAATACTGGAGGGGCATAAATTGCACCAACAAAATTGGATGGGTCAGGGGTCGGAGCTCCTTGTTCAAATTGAACAAGAAGCCTTAAATTCAATCCCTGACTCAATTAACCTACCCGATGGCACCAGATTACAACTCACCACCACCACACATACAAATTTTTTAAATGACAACAAAATTACAACACCATAAAAACAATATCCCCGGAAGCTGTTGGGTCGCTCCAAAAGACTTTCACAAAAAGAATATATAAAAACCTCATGGAAACACCAGTACAAAAGACCAAGGGAACCACCATACCAGACAGCAGTGATAAGTAGAGCTCTTCTCCGTTCTAAATTTAATATGGTGATTAAGAGCAATGATGTCGGTGTTATCAGACTGGTGCCTGCCTATGCTCCAACAGGGGCAGGGCTGTCTGATTACTTCAAGCATCTAAAGGTTTTCTTGGGAACGTCTCAGGGATTAATGTTAGTAGGGGATTTGGAACGCTGCCTTAGATGGACTTTTCGATTGCGTGGGAGTATCTGATAAGATAGTGGAATGCAAAAGCCTCAAAAACCTGCTAATATGTTTTCAGTTGTCTGACAGATTACCCGAATGTACCAATGTGGACTTGGACAAACCGCACTGTGTCATCTAGATTGTATTTAGATAGAGTATTTTATCGGCTAGCAGACAAGGATAGTGCAGGGTGTCCACAATTTCACATGGTCAGCTACACAGACTACAAATTTGTGATCTGTATAGTTGATTTAGACAGGCTTCATAGAAAGGGTCCCAGTTACTGGAAGCTGAAGACATCGTTACCGGTGTGTCAAGCTTACACAGACCGGATTAGCAAATTAGTTAAGCGGGCGTTGACAGGGGAAACCATCAACAACTGGTGGTTTGCTCTTAAAAGGGTAATTAGAGAACAATCAATCAGGTTTAGCAAGGCATTAGCGATAGAATGAAATATAATAGAGGGAGATTTAGTTAGAAAGTTAGATGAGGCGCTTAGGACAGGCATCGCAACCGACGTTCTGGCGGTGAAGCTGGCCCTCGACCAATTTACGCCAAACATGAAGGTTGCGTTGTCAGAGCTAAGCCATGTTCACTAAGTGGGGAGGGAATGAAAGTGTCACGATGGGCCCACATGGCGGAGGCAAAAAGTAGCAATAATGCCACCATTTGGTCTTTGCTGGACCAGAATGAACACGAGGTGTTCAAACCAAAACAAGTGTATGCGGCTTTTCAGCAGCACTTTGCTCGACTGTTCGGGATGAATGGTAGGATGAATAACAGGTCAGATTTTTGGTGTGTACCTGAACGGCCTGCCATGACTCTCGGCAAACGAGGCGGAGTGCCACAAAAGGCCAATAACAGCCGTGGAGATAAGGAAGTGATGAAAAGCTGCACAAGAGGCAGATTGCCAGGTTTGGATGGTCTGCCCTACGAGCTTTATATTTCAATGCCAGACTTGTTTGCGGATCTCTTAGCAGACGTCTACTGCAACAGGCAACAAAATGGAAGAATTCCCACTTTTGTTTGTTGAGGGGCGGTGGCATTGCTGAGAAAGGACTCAAACAAGAGGGATGTTATCGAAAATTTCAGGCTCATCACTCTGCTTAATGTAGAGTTAAAGATTTTCGCCAAGGTATTAGCTAAGAGGTTGTTGCTTGTTGTGGACAAGCTAGTTGGCGAGGCGCAAACATGCGCCATCCCTACCAGAACTATTCACGGCAACCTCCACCTTATGCGCTACATCATAGAGAGGGTAGATAACGAAGCTGGCATGGATGAGGCTCTAATCAATTTAGATCAATCTAAAGCCTTTTATAGAGTCAACCATCAATACTTGGCAGCTGTCCTCAAGGCAGCCGGCTTCGGTCCAGTTTTCCGCGGTTGAATCACTGCTTTGTACAGCGGCATCTCCTCGGTTGTTCAGGAACCATTCAGATTCTTGCATTCGGTCCGTCAAGGGTGCCCTCCGTATGTACTTTTGAGCCTTTACTGCAGAAGTTTTGAGGGGTGTCCTACATGATCTAGGATGTGAGAGAAGTGTGTCTGCTTACGCTGACGATGTCATGCCATAGTGACCAGCCACAGGCATATAGATCTGATTGGTGACACACTACAAGAATATGAAGTGGTGACAGGTGCAAAAATTAACGTAGAAAAATCAGTGGGCTTGCAACTCGACACCTGGAGAGACATGTCCCTTCTGTCCAAAGTTTAGACAAAGATTTTACCACCAGACGAAGTGTTGCGCCATGGGTACCCCCATGGCAGTTAATTTCGCTAATGTCTTCATGACGAAATTCGAGACACAGTTACTGAAGACATTCAAATCCCTTCATAGTTATGAACCAATACTCTGGTTACGGTTCATTGATCACATATCTTTTATCTGGGAAGGATCAGAGGATAGTTTAATGGACTTCTTGCATTTCTGCGGCTGTTATGCTAAAAACTATGGCTTTAAACTTTACATCTAATTTTTCAAAAACTAGCATTGAATTTTTGGACACAAAAGTCAAATTTTCTGGAGGCAGAATAGTAACAGAGTTATTTTGCAAGCCTACATCATCCCACATTTATCTCCACCACCAATCCAATCATCCATATCATCTTATTCGGTCAAATCCGAAATCCCAATTTTTGAGGATAAAATGGATTTGTACTGACATAGGGGATTACTGGAGACAGACAAATGCTTTTGTATATCATTATGTCAAAAGCGGTTACAGTGAATCACGATTAAAGGATATAGCAAATGAAATAGTTAAGATCAGCAAAGATAGTCAAACCTTCACACATAATTTTAGGAAACACAATAAAATGGATGACAGAATTCCTTTAGTGATTAACTGGCACCGACATTTCGCTGGCATTTCAAAAGTGTTGCATGAAAGTTACCAGCATGTGGCGAAAAAATATCCTCGCTTCGAACAGATATTTCCTCAGTCGTCTAGTGTAGCCTTTAGGCAGGATAAGAATATAAGAGAATTATTGACCTCTATATGACTCGAAGAAAACTAACATTGGAATATCTACACGCTGTACCTTAAAGAACAGCTGCAAGAGAGGTAAGCCCTGTTCATTGTGCAACAACATGAGTGAAGTGAATTCCATCAGAAATCATTACAGAAATGTTATGATTTATACAGAAGGTGGAACATGTAAAGATTCCCATTTGGTGTATGCTGGAGAATGCATGAAACACAACTTACTTTATGTTGGTTGTACAACAGAACAATTAAACAAAAGGTTTAATGGGCACAGATTTGATGTCAGGCACAATAACAGCAGTTTGACAGAACTTGCTGAACATTTTGTTTCAAGTGGTTGCAATTTTGAAGAAGACTTGAAAGTGCATATTCTCAAAAAATATTCTGTATCTGCTTCACTTTCACTTCTCAGAATGTATGAGGAGAAATATGTTTGCAGGTTATTAACATCACACCCTGGAGGAATGAATAAGATGACAGGAGAATATCATCAAATTTATACAAAACTGTTTGATTATTCTTCTTTCTCTCCTTTTTCTTTCCTCTTTTTTTTCTGTTGTCTTCTTTTTTCTGCTTTTTTTTCTGTCTTTTTCTTTTCGCCTGTTATAAAATTGTAACTTAAAAACTGATGATGTCATTCCATCAACGTGTGGATGCTGGTTGCTCTCGTTCATACTTTACATTTAAATTTCTATAATTTTGAATTTTTATCACTTCTTAGTTTGAACTTGACGGACAGACTTACTGTTGAAATATCGTTCTACCAATAAAATATCATACAATTGAAACATGCTCTTCGTATTGACTATTATTATTATTATTATCATTATTATTATTATTATTATTATTATCATTATTATTATTATTATTATTATATTATTATTATAATAATAATAATAATAATAATAATAATAATAATAATAATAATAATAATAATAATAATAATAAATGCCCTGATGCAGTACCAGGCAGTGGCTCTCATGGCTTCTGATCTTAACTGATTGGAAGTGTTATCATGTACATTGTTTTGTCTTGGTATAAAAGATGGGCTACAGCAAATATTCTGCTCAATACCACAGATTTGCTTGTCAGTTGTTTGACCTTAACCAGTTGAGCATGTCCCTTAGTGGCTGACGATATGTGCATCTCTGATCACGAGCAGAAGTAGTGGGGGAGCATCATAGCCATGTGTTGAGAGGGATTCTTTGGGGTTTTAATAATTCACCTCTGGAAACATGGGTGGTTCTTTCAACATCCTTAAACAATCCTTATTCAGGGACCTTTTGAGCGGGATGGGCTACTCAACCTGAAGAAAATTCTAACTGGGCCCCACCTGCAAGGCCATGCGCTGTTTATCTTGATATGAGATCACCATGTTGCGCACATATGGTTGTGATGCATGTGCCTGGTGTACCTTTATCAGACGGGTAGTCATGATGGGTATATTGGGCTTCGTATATTTTACCCCAGTGTCACTTTGATGGTATGCACTGCTCTCTCACTCAATAATAATAATAATAATAATAATAATAATAATAATAATGATGGTGATGATGATAATGTAATTATAGTAATTGTATTGCAATATTACAGTTTCGTTTTTGTTTTCGACCTCAATATATGGAAAGTAATTTAATCTTCTATATCTTTAAAGTGTGTCGCATTGTGAGCAAAAAGTTTATGACTTAGAGGAAAACGGCAGCATCCATGGCCGTTCTCATATAGCTTCTCTGATTGATGGGCAAAGATCATGCCCTCAGATGTGAGACTTGATCCGAATTCTTGACACAGAATGGACTTTGTTGTAAGTACTTAAAGGACAGCTGGTAGTGATAAACTGAGCAACATATTAAATCTACGATACACGAAAAGATTTGCAAACATACTTCAAGACCAAACTAACCCAAGACAATGGTAAAGACCCTTATTTACCCAAAGTACCATATGATTGCGAAGCAAAACCTTTAACTGCACGGCCATTATCTTATAGACATGAAAGTTCCTTATTAAAAATGCATTCTGGAAGAGTTGGTGTGATAATAAAGTTATCATATATCTATTCACAGCAAATAATCTTATGTTAACCAAATCACTTCCAAATTTGATACTATCTTTCAGAAGTATCGAAAAAATTCAAGTCTGTGCACAAAATTATGAACACTACCCACATCATTTCCCCTACCCCATTCCAGTCATAAGTATATTTTATTATTCCTTCTTCTTCCAACCTACATCCCTCACATACTGACTTGCGTTTTCTCACCTGTCTTTTTTCTTCATCTCTCTCTCTCTCTCTTCCTTCCATTCTGTGTTTCTTTTCTTCACTCTTTCTTTCCTGGGCATTTCTGATTTTCTTACTCTCTTCATTTCCTCTTGTTCTCTCTCATTTTGTCTCCTTTCATTCTTCCTATAACAAATTTCTTAAGTTAATACGAAGGTGTGTTCTTAGATCAGGAGAAAATTTCAAGTTAACATGTAATAAATAGAAAAAGAATTGTAATCAGAATTTAAACTGTTTTCATATGTCGTCTAATGTTAAAGGAATAGGGTATGATGATAAAACAATTTGTTAACAGCACTTTCTTATTTGGGCTCAGGGCCCTAAAATTTTGAGGGGAGGGAATTAATTGATTAAATTGGCCCCAGTACTTGATTGATACTTTATTTTGTTGACCCCAGATGGAAGAAAGGCAAAGGTAACCTCAATGAGATTTAACCTCAATACGTAAAAAGGCAGAGCAAATACTTCTTATAAAATCCACCTCGCAACCATATAGTCCTGAGTTCAATTCAACTGTGCGATACTGTGGGCAAATGTCTTCTACTATAGCTTGGGGTAGACAAATGACTTGTGAACTGACTTAGATTGACGGAAACTGTGCAGAAGTCTGTCATAAATATGTGTGGAATGATATAATCCATTCGATTTAATCTCAGTAATTGACTGGTATTTATCAATCCTGAGAGGTAACAACAGAGTCGACCCTAACAGGATCTGAACACAAAGCATAAAAGGATGCAACTTATCTATCATTACTAAGCGACATTCAAACAAGCCCATAGATGTGTAAAGAGGAGTGTAAGCAAATGAATGATTACGTTCTGGTTTCATAACCATAGAAGGAAAGGAAAGTAAGGTCGGCCGTGATTTGAATACAGAATGTAAAAGAATAGAAATAGTGGTTTCAAATGTTGGCACAAGGCCAACAATTTAGCAGGAGGAGATAAGTCGATTACATAGACCCTCAGGGCTTAACTAGTATTTATTTCATCGATCTCGAAAGGATGAAAGGCAAAGTCGACCTCAGTGGAATTTGAACTCAAAACATAAAGACAGACAAAATGCTTAACAGTATTTTGCCCGGTGCAGTAACGATTCTGCCTTAAATAATGGTTTCAATTTTTAGTACAAAGCCAGCAATTTCAGAGTAGAGCATGAGTCAATAACATCAACCCTAGTGTTCAACTGGTACTTACTTTATTGACCCCGAAAAGATGAAAATCATAGTCGACCTCGGTGTAATTTGAAGTCAGAACGTAAAGACGGATGAAATGCCACTAAGCATTTTTTCCGGTACAGTAACAATTTTTCCAGCTCGCCGCCTTAACAGAAATAAATATTAATTTCAGACTTTGGCTCAAGGACAGCAGTTTCAGGAGTGAGTAAAAGTTGATTACATCAACCCTTTCAACTGGTTTTCAAAAGTCGATTACAACCAACATTCAACTGGTTCTTATTTTATCAACCCTGAAAGGATGAAAGGCAAAGTCGACCTCAGCAGAATTTGAACACAGAACATAAAGATGGACGAAATGCACTAAGCACTCTGCCAGCTCGCCCCCTTAACAGAAATAAATACTGAAAGGAAATTAATCCTAAGTTCAAGTACATTCACCACATAGACTCCTTAAGAATATATCTTTGAATAACAAAATGGTAATATGTAACGAGAATTTTGAAATCAGAGCAGGTAATAGCAACAGTAACGGCAAGATTCATAACAGATATCTTTAACATTTTGTAACTGGTTTGTTTATTGGTCAATGTCACTGTTACAAACCAAGAAAATGGGAAAGGGATTTGCAAAACTGTTAGAGTGTTGGTAAAAACGCTTTGTGTAACTTGCTTCGGCAGTTTATGTTCGGAGTTCATTTCCCACAAGGATCCAAGGAGGTGTTCGAAGGTCTTCCCAGGGATACAGGGAACATATGCATCAGATTCTGGAGCCATCTTGAGGCCATGGTGGAAGCTCAGAGCGACTGCCTTGAGTAAACTGTTCTCTCCTAATCTTGTTAATATTTTTTAAAATATTTCAAAAAACTTTTATTTTTGGATGAGATATTGTATTTTCTTTTCATTTTACACAAACTGTCAAATTTAGCCCAAACACCCTATATTTGTGAGTGTGTGTTGGGGGTGTTTGTTCCAACCATCACCTGACAACTGGTGTCATTTACATCCCTGGTTCCGCAAAAAGAAACCTGCAAAATAAGTATGGGTTTTTTTTTTAAATAAGCACTGGGATCGATTTGTTCGATTAAACCCTTAAAGGCGATACCCCAAATGACTGAAACAATATATATATATTTATATATACATATATATATATATATATATATATATATATATATATATATACACACATACACATACACACACATACACGAGGATAAGTCAAAAATTGTACGCATTATTGTTTCAGTAACAAATACAGGGGTTGAATAATTACATAATTTTTTGACATAGTCTCCTTGCTATTTGATGCACTTCTTCCAGGGGTCCACAAGCTTGCTTATTCCATCAGTGAAGAAAGTTTTCGGCTGGTCATGCAGCCATTCATGCACTACTTCCTGCACTTCTTTGTCAGTAGTAATCAACGACCTCATAAAGAACGTTTAAGCAGTCAGGATAGGTGATAGTCGGAAAGGACGAGATCTTTACTGTATACTGGGTGTTCCAGCAACTTGAAACCCTATTTTTCAATGGTTACAATGGTGTGAGCAGCTGTATGCGAACGTGCATTGTCGTGCAACAATAACACTTGCTTTGACAGTAGACCTCGACATTTGGTGCAAACTGCTGGTTTTAGTTTGTTGGCCAGTATTTCACTGTAGCCTACACTGGTAACTGCAGGACAGAACCCTTTTCCTGCTAATGTTCCTCTATAGGCCCTTTTGTGTCTCAAAAAACGATTAGCATCACTTATTCTGCTGATGAGTGAGTTTTGAATTTCTTTTTTACTGGTGATTCTGGGTGACTTGGATTCTGGCTCAAAGTGAAGGACCCAAATCTCTCACCTTTATTGTTGTAGCAGTCGAATAAGCATTGACATATTTCCACACGATTGCACTTGTGCACTTCGGTAAGCTCTATTGGCATCCATCCTGCACAGACTTTATGGAAGCAAAGCATGTCATGGATTATTTTGCATGCAGAACTATAACTAATTTGTAGAAAATATACCACCTCATCGATGATCATTCGCCGGTTCACCAGAACCATCTCTTGAACTTGTTGAATCTTCATGATGGTGGTGATGGTTGATGGACATCATATTCCCTTTTCATGCATCCAGCTTGTCCGGCTATTTTAAAACTCGATCCACTCATACATATGGTGGAGCGCTGTCCTTGTATTGTACTGAATGTCTGCGAGGAAGTTCACCTTCTGACACACCTTCAGACCAGAGAAATAGAATCACTGATCTCTGTTCTTCCTTGGTGCACATTGCCAGTGAAGCAACTGTGTTTGCTCTGTAACGCAAAAAAGAAAAAAGAAGCTACGATCTGTCAAACTCGGTTATGTACCACCTTTTAGCATGCGAGAACTAAAGGTAGTTCAGCCAATCTAAAGAAAGTTTTGGTGAAGTGCAGATAATTTTTAACTTCCCCCTATAGATCAGGTATAAGTGTTGGTTGGTTGCATTCTCCAGCCATGCTTTACATCGTATAGAAAAAGAAAGGAGGAGAGTAAAAGAGAGAGTTAACATATGAAGTGTAGGGTGAGTGGACATATTTGGGTTAGTGGTAGGTAATGAGTAAAAAATGCCACACGAACAGACAGTGAAAGACTAAGAATCAGAGAGACCAGCAATTTCAGAGTGGGAGAAAATCGATTGTAGTCAATCCCAGTGTTCAACTGGTATTTACTTTATTGACCCCGAAAAGATGAAAGGTAAAGTCGGCACCGGTGGATGACCGAAATGCCGCTTAGCATTTTACCTGGCTTGCTAACAATTCTGTCAAAACTGAAGCTGATATGATAAAGTAAGGCTATTGTAGACAGTGACCTAGTATGGATGCAGTCCAATGACCGATATCGATAAAAAAATTAAAAGAAGTGTGATATCCATAAAGACTGGGCAAAAGAGGTACCTACTTTAAAGCCACATATTACTATCAACTTCTAATCCATTTTTACTGTTAATCATACTAATATGTCATTCTTTGTTAATACTATCATCAGTACAAGTGATGTAGAATTGTGCTAAGTTCCAGACAGACGAACCTACAATGCATGTTCGATTTTCTCTTGAGCCATTGTACTTATTAATCATACGAGTACTTTTGGATGGAAATCAATGGCCGGAAGAGAGACGGAACTTTGCAGGCTAGTTTGTAATTGAATTACATCTAAACGAAGTCTCCAGTCTTGGCCAAGTGATCTATTAAGAGGTACAGTTCATTTTCATTGTTAAAGATATATTAGTTTCTTTTTATATTTATGATTCAGTTTCAGAAGGAATAGCATGTCTATAGCTGTCCAAGAGCTCTCTTAGGGTAGGGACAGTCGAATAAGATTAATACAATAAATGTTTGCATTTATGATGATCAGTAACTGTAAAGAAAACAGACAGAAGAGGTTGGGATTCCAGAAATAAGCCATCCTAGGCTCAATATGGGAGATGAAGTAGAAAAGATTGGAAGAGACGAGTGAGATTTAATGAGATCAATTGATGTATTAAGAACTGGAGGTCCAGAACTGAGCTGAGGAGATAGTGTACAAAACCATAGGACTAGTGGTTAGTAACCTGTCATGGAAGCCTTACTAAGTACATTTTTCTTTTTGATTTTAGTAGCCAGAGGAGGAAGAACAGCGTTAATTACCTTTTTCATGGCATCCAAGACTGGCGGGATGAATGGAGACAGTTACGAGCATTCGGACTAGAGACTTGGTCTGAATGCTTGCAACAGAATAAACTCTGCTAAAGGCACCCAAATCTAAAAGAGAAAACACCAGCCCAATGTGCCATGCAGAGAAATCGAACTAAAAACTCGAAACCACATAATTACGGAGCATACTTCTAAACTACATAGCCCGTGCCTCTGCTGGTGCTTACAAATGATCATATCAATGTAGCAATAAATGTGGACCACAGAAAAGGAACAAATAGGTGCTGTATAAAGCGAGATCTTTGTACCATAAACGAATATACTATTAGTTAGCAGTAATGATTTCAACTCCTATGAGTACAGCTTAGAACAGTGCTCCACAGCCTGTATGCTGCATGACGGTGCTAGGTATTTCACAGTGTAACCTGAATATAATTTTTTTCCCTATACTTTTAGTAATATTTTTAGTTCAGGTGTGCCACCAAATTTTGAAAAGAATATGTGTACTTTAAGTGAAAAAGGTTTTGGAGCGCTGGGTTAGAAAGAGAGAAGGGTTCTGCCAAAATGACTTTTCTCTTATATACCACAGAAGACTTGCTGGACGAACTACTAGAAATAGTAGTCCACTCGCCCTCAAAATACACAAACCTCCCTTAAAAAAGGAACGACTTATTAGAAAATGTATTCCTAGATAGTTTGTATCTGAAAAAAGAAAGAAAGGTTATAGCTAGAATGCTACTGATCAAAAGTCTGCTTCAGTCAGGGCTGACGTGGAACTAAACAACAGAAAAAAACTACAAACTTACTGGTTAAACTAACCTCTGCAGAAGTCAATAATTCTAACAAATGCATTACTTTTTAATGAGATAAATTGAAAAATTGCTTGGCAACTGACAGAATGTTTCTAAACAAATTTCTAGGCAAACCAGTCAATAAATTGTTTCAATCACTCAACAACATGACAGATTTTAGCACATTTGTGATTATATTTCAATGGCAGATTTATAAACTAAGAAATGAAGATATTTCTTTTACTCTCAAAGAGACCTATATCTCACTTGGTTTACAAACAATAAATAGAAAATTAAATTTAAAATTTCAGTATTACTAAATTTTGATTTTCTTTGTTTTTGTTATTCTTTAGCCTCAAATCAATTTTTTTTTTCTATTTTAGTTCCATTCATATTTAGGATATATTTTAGGATTGTGCATTGACCCAATATTTGACTGGTGAAGACCTTCTTTAGCCTGGGGAGCTAGTGTTTCTCCTTTCCCTAACCATTGTCATTGGTGCTTGACATTTTCATAGAGATCGTATTTCTCGTCACCATTTACTATTCAGTCCAAAAATGGTTCATTCATGAGATGTAACAGCAAAGAAGAGCACACATTCACTCTCTGCATGCAATTAGACTTGGAAAGTTTGTGAGCAACCCATCGATTGAATTTGCTGACTTTTCCGATGGCATGCAGGTGTTGCTGAAAGATTGAACGACCAAATCCAAGCTTCACTGCTAGTTCCTCAACACTTTGTTCCACCATGGTTTGCAGAACGTCCTCGTCGGGTTCTGCAGATCTTCCAGGACGAGGCATGTCTTCTAGGCTGTAGTTTCCAGCTCAGAATTTCTGGAACCACCATTGACACTAGCTTACGCTTATTGTCTGATCCCCATATACCGCCTTAATATTCCTCGCACTTTCCATTGCGTTGGTGCATTTATTGAACTCATAAAGCAAAATATGCTCCTTTGTCACTTTCATTTTAGCTTTGAAAAAATAATTGTTGAAATCGAACTGCACACTTCAAAATTTGCACTAAGAATAAATTGATTTTTTTATTACCCACAACGGGCCAACATAGAAGGGACAACACAAAACCATGTGGGGACATATAAAAACGAAAAAAAATAATAAAAATTAAAAAAATTAAAAATTAAAATGTATGATATAAATGAATGATACAATGAAAATGAGCTACTTGCCCCACCACAAGCAGCCTCACTTGCTTCCTTTTATTTTTTAAATTCCAAGTACTTTAAAATGTCTATATCATATTTCTCGGTCAGTTCCTTGTACTTTATATTGTTTGGTATCGTCTTTAACTTACAATTCACCTTCCAACACTTATAACCCCTCTTGAATTTCAATATTTCATTTTTTTGGCTTTCGGACACCAGAACACATGACTGCCATCCATCAATGTTTGTCCATCCTTTGACATGGACAAATCTTGCATTCTTCCATTTTGTTATCTTATTGAGCAGTTCCTTGTCCACACCTTCAACAATCATAGACGTAAAACAATTTTCAGTGGGAGGGGGAGTTTGTTGTTCCTTGTGTGCTTGTGTTTCTTTTTTCTTTTGCTTTGTGTTGGAGGGGAATAGGTGGGTTTGGTGTCTGTGGGGGAGGGAGGTCAGAGAGGGTATGGATGGTGTGGGTATGGTTTGGGGTTCTACTTCACTGTGTCCTTCTTTTTTCTTCCTTCAGCTACCATCCACAGTTCTTCATTTCTCATTTCTTCCTCTTGTACCTCCTCCGGCTCCTTTCTAACTTTCTCCTGACTTCTCTGCTTCTGTAGAGAGCAGTGTGTTCTAATGTGACCTTTTGGCCACCGTTAAAGCAATGAGAGGTTTTACCCTCCATCCACATTCTCAACACTACATCTTCAATGGTCACTGTTTCCACCACATTTTCCAGTGTTTCTGCAGTGCCCTGTATGATCAGGTCCAATGTTTGGCCTTTCCATACTGAATTTTCTGTTTTCGTGGCTTGGAGGACGGCTATTTCTTCTTTACTTCCTAGAAAAACAGCCGCCGCAACTCAAGCCACATTTATTTCTGGTGGGATTCCCTCCACCCTAATCCTGGAAGTCCTTCTTCCAAGATAAGAAAGACCACTTTATCCAACTTTACTGTGTTTACTGCGTGTTCTTTTGCTTTTCCTTCTGACTTGAAATGAACCACAAATGTTCCGTATCTGCTTCCTCTGGCAAGATATGTTATGTCTTGCCAGACGGAGCACAATGCCTTTTCTATTATTTCTGCCTCAACATTTTCAATTTTCCTTTCTTCCACTGAGTGCACCTTATATATTACTGTTTTCTTATCCATTTCTTCCAATACTTTCTGTGATGGTGACAGCTTAACGTCACCACCTATCCTACATGCCATTTTCTCATATTTTTGCATGTTTGTCAGATCCACCTCCTTTTTTGTGACTTCTATCACTTCTGCAAAACTTTTCTTCCTTAAGCGCTTGTCCATTCTACCAACTGCTCATATGAGTTCTTCCTCTGAAGAGGACAATTCGGACCCACTAAGGTCCGAATAGAACATGTTTCTTACTGTTGACATTGCTGACCCTCCTCAAGGCAGAGAGAAAGCACAACCAGAAAACCACTGCAAAGCAGCACAGGCCAGTCAACTACTCACACAATCAGTAAACACACTAGCACGATACGAACTCTATGACTTGCGCTAAGAATAAATTGATTTTTTATTGCCCACAATATTTTACCTGGTTTCCTCCTTTTTCTTTTCCTTTTCTTGCTTGGTGTCACCCATTTGCCATCAGTTCTGCATTCTTCTTCTGTTTCTGATGTTGGTGGTGGTGTATACTTTCCTTTTCTCTTGCCAGTTCTTCCTTTCCCTTTTTGTCTTGTAGAGGGCAGTTTGCCCTAATAAGGCCTTTCTAGCCACACTTGTAGCATTTGGCAATCCTGCCTTCTACTTTAACTACCATTATTACACCATCAAATGCTATTGTTTCCAGCAACTCTTCTATTATTTCCTTTGGCCTCTGTATCACTATGTTTAGGGATTGCACTTTCCAGTTTCTTGTTTCCGTCTTAGTGGCCTGGAGAACCGCTATCTCTTCCTCATTGCTGAGCAAGACAGCAGCTGCTATCCAGGCCACGTTGACATCTGGGGGATTCCCTCTACATTGACCCTTATGGCACACCTTCCACGATATATCGGCAACATCACCACTTCATCAGTTTTTAAGATTGTTGCCGCGTTCAAATTTGCTATGGTTGCATCCTTAAATCAAACTTTAACTGTTCCAAATTTACTCCCTCTGGTTAGATATTTGATTTCCTTCCAGACTGGCAGTAGTGCTTTCTCCACTTGATTCATTATTATTTTGTTAATTCTTCCTGTGTCTACTGAATGTCTTTTGTATACTACCGTACATTCCATCCTATTAATGATAATTTCCATTGGAGCTGTCACTTTCACATTAGTTCCTTCCCTTTTCATCATTTTTGAATAGTCCTTCCACTCATTCCTTTCCATATTGAACTCCAATATTTTTGCCACCTCTGCGAAGCTTCTATCAAGCCTTGATTTTTATCCCTTCCTAATGGTCCATGAAAATGTCCGACTGCTCAGAACCAGACACCTCAGTGTAGCTGCTATCTGAAAATCTGATGTCTTCCATTTTTCTATGAGGAGGGAAAGTACAACCAGACTGACACAGTGCAGCAAAATCCAAAGTGTTCAGCGAACACTACAACAATTCATACAACAGTACAACAATATTTAAACTACAATACAACTGCAATACAAACAAAATTCTTCAAAACTTGCGTTAAGAGTAAATACAAGGTAAAATTACTGCCTGCTTTTATCGCAAACTGATGCGGGTAGTTTATCCCGTTATCCTCCGACTTTTAGTTCATGCAATTGAAAAAAATTGCATTATTTATGGGATGACCCAGTATATATATATATACACACACACACACATATATGAATGTATGTGTATATATATAAATAAATATATATATACATATATTTATACATATATATATATATATATATATATATATATACATACATATATTTCATTTCATTTTATCTAGTTTCAGCTGATGAGCTGTGGCCATGCTCGGGCACCACCATTCGGTATTGCTACATGATTTTACTTCACGAATGCTTTTTAGCAATTGACATTTGGTGCATGAGAGAGTTTGATGCAGCTGCCCTCATCTGCACCTCCTGCCATGAAGTTGGTTCATCTGGGACACCTGACAGGAAGAGATCCAGTTTTATTTTAAAGATATCTGCATCCATCCCATGCAGGTCTCTCAGGTCCTTTGGAAGGATATTGAAGAGCTACGGACCTCTGAAGCCCAGGCTATCTCAGTATCTTGTCCTACATCTTGACGGCACATTTGGAGTCCTTGGCACTATGTAGTGGTGCCCAGTTCTAGTATTTGTGTAACTCTCGATGCCAAAGTTTGGGACAAGTCCTTCCACGATCTTCCAGATGTATATTATGGCATATCTTTCTCGCCTACATTCTAAGGACTAGAGTCTTAATCTCTTGAGTCTTTCCCAATAGCTTATATGCTGCACAGAGGCTATCTTCTTTGTGTAGCTTTGTTGGATCGCCTCAAGTTCTGTGATTAATTTGACACTGGTTGATGACCATAGCTGAGAGCAATGGTGGCTTAGAACAGGTGTCCGCCAGAGGACCATCATGGTTTCTTGGTCTCTTGTTCTAAAAGCTCTAAGAATCCATCCGGTCAGCCACCTATATTTCATTGCCAATTTAGCAACATGCACATGAAAGGTTGCATCATTATTCATGCAAATACCTAGGTTTCGCACTGATTGTGCCTCTGGGATTGCAATTTCTCCGGGTCCAGTGTATTTATTGGGTATTGCATTTAGTTTTGCATGCTGATAGCATAAAGCTTGAAACTTTTCAGCATTGAACTGCATGCTATTCTTTTCAGCCCACTTGTATATTTTGTCCAGCTCACATTGCAGGTGCATAGTGTCTTCAGGGTTCTGTATTACCTGTGAAATTTTTGTATCATCTGCATAACTTGTGATTGTGGCTCTCTGCATGGCTGAGAGCATGTCTGAGAGGGCCATTATGAACAGTAGTGGTCCCAAAACAGTGCCTTGCGGAACACCGCTCACTATTTGCGTGTTAATGGAGGTGGCCCCATTGGCTACTACCACCTGACTTCTATCCTTCAGAAAGTCATGATGCCATTCTCCCAATTTTCCAACCATGCCAAGATCATGCAGTTTGTGATGTATCATTCCATGATCGACTTTATCAAAGACCTTTGCAAAGTCGAGATATATCACTTCCACATTTGAGTGGTTGAGCAGTTGTTTCAGCATCCAGTCATAGTGTTGTAGGAGCTGAGTTAGGCAGCTTCTTCCTGGTCGGAAACCATGTTGGGTGTCGGGCAGCAAGTTATTTTCTTCAAGGAAGGCAATGAGTTTCCTTATGACTATTCGTTCCATGACCTTGCTGATGTGTGAGGTCAAAGAGATAGGTCTGTAGTTCTTGGCCTCTGCTCTGCTACCTCCTTTATGAATAGGGTATATTTTACCCTCCTTCAGATTTCTTGGAAGTTTGCCAGTTGCAAGGAAGCTCTGAAAGAGGAACTGCAGTAGTCTTGCTAGGACTCTCTTACATACTTTTAGAAGGATTTCTGGGAATCCATCGGGGCCAGTAGCTGAGTTTGGGTTCATTTCATCTATAGCCCTTATTACATCGTCTTCCTTTATATTGATGTAATCAATCATCGTTGCCTCTGATTTTATATCTGCAGTGGTAAAGAAGTCAGTTGGATTGCTGACTTGAAAATGAGTGGAGTGAAATACTTTTGAATTGCTCATTTAGTATTTCACTTATCCTCATTAGATTTCCTGTGAGTGTACCATCTTTTTCAAGGAGTGGCCCTATCCTACAGTGCACCGTAGCTGTTTCTTTGGCAAACTTGTAGAAAGCTCTGGGGTTAGATTTTATGTTGTCTATAGCCCAGGCTTCTTTGTCTGCTCTTTTCTTTTTCATGGGAGAGTTGCAGACATTTTTCAATTTCCAGCAGTTTTATTTTCAGGTGGGACTTTTCACTGCTTTCAATTTGTTTGTTTAGGCGATTTGAAACTTTTGTACGCCGTCTCATGAGAAAATTCCTCTCTCTGGGGATTTTGTTCTTGTGTACAGTGGCCTTTCTCTCTGGGACACATTTATAGCATATGGCTTGCATTACAGACTTGAAAATGAGTGGAGTGAAATACTTTTGAATTGCTCATTTAGTATTTCACTTATCCTCATTAGATTTCCTGTGAGTGTACCATCTTTTTCAAGGAGTGGCCCTATCCTACAGTGTCGATGTCTGGTGAGGAGAGACATTTAGGCCAGTTTTGTTTGAGAATCTCTTTCTCAATTTGTTTCCAGTTTGCCTTTCCAGTTCAAGCTGGAAAGATTCTGAGAGTTTCTTGTAGGCTGCATGTCCATGCTTTCCTTTGGCCCGTACATGGTCAACTCTACCATGTTGTGATCCGAGAGTAGTGTCGGTGTCACTTTCATATTATGGATGTGATCCATATTATTTGTGAAGCAGAGACCCAGTATGTTACCTGCCCTGGTTGGTTGGAGTATTATTTGCTCCATGCACAGAGTGTTGATGAGGTTCAGAAGGGACCTTGCCTGTCCTCGTTCGCATCGTGTCATTCCTGGGAGAGAAAGGCCCTTCGGCCATCTGACATTGGGCTAATTGAAGTCTCCCATAAGAAGTACACTTATGTGTTGCTCTAATGTGACTAGAACTTCTATTTTTGTAAGGCAGTCTTCAAACTTGCCTATATGACTTGGAGCATCCGGAGGGTGATATGTAGCACATATAACTACACCAAATTGCCTTATACGTACAATTAGTGTGTCACACACCGAATTTGAGTATGACAAAACGACCTGGGGTGTGAGGTCCTTATGGATGTACATAGCAACTC
>NC_043014.1:25263008-25290508 GCF_006345805.1 Octopus sinensis | reverse complement strand
TATCTGTGCAGAGCCATCCTTTGACATAGACTGTTTTTTGTTTGGCCTATGATTGTTCAGGACAAGTGGTGAGCGAGAACGCAGGGTGGGCTTTAGTGCCCACCTGCACAGCCTGCCACAACTCTCAACAAGAGAGGCAGAGTACTGTGAAGGTACCTTCACAGCGGCGAAAGTGCAGGATGTGATGGCAGAATGCTCGAGGAACAAATCGTCTGGTTTGGATGGTCTACCCTATGAGCTTTACAGTTGTATGCCAGACTTGTTTGGAGACATCTTGGCAGCAGTGTACTGCAACTGGCAGTAAAATGGGAGCATCCCTGGTTTTGTGAAACGAGGAGCCATAACGCTGCTGAAGAAAGAGCCAAACAAGGGGGACATAATAGATAACTTTAGGCCCATCACTCTGCTCCTTGCAGACTTGAAAATTTTGGCCAAGATGTTAGTGAAGAGGTTGGTGCTTGTCATTGAGAAACTGGTTGACAAGGTGCAAATGTGCGCCGGGCCGGGCCAGAGCATCCATGACAACCTCCATCATACACAGGGTAGTTAAGGAACCTGGCACGGGTTCCTGATCAATATGGATCAATCCAAAGCTTTCGATAGGGTAGACCATCAATACTTGGAGGCTGTCCTCATAGCGACTGGTTTCGGTCCCATTTTCCACAGCTGGATAGCTGCGTTGTACAGAAGCATCCGTTTGGTAATTCACGTGAATGGACATCTATCGAGACCTTTCGACATTGCACGTTTGGTCTGTCAGGGATGCCCCCTCTTGTCACTTCTATACATATATATACATAGTATATATATTACATATATATCATATATATATATGTATATATATATATATATACTAGCAGTATCGCCCGGCGTTGCTCGGGTTTGTAAGGGAAATAATTATATAAGCATTTTTAGAGATGTAAAGTATAATAGCCATCTCAATATGGCTAACCACAAAGGGGGAGGGGTGTTACTGTAGCTTTTTACGTTCTGAGATTTAATAATAAATTTTAGAGGGTTACTTCCCTTATATATGTCAAAAATGGATTAAAAATGGGAAAAATTGATGGTAATTTTTTTTAAAATCGTAGACTCATCGTAGACGCGCGCTAATACCCAGACGGTCTCGATATGAATCACGACTATAAGATACCCGGTTTTGGTTAAACTGCACCGCAAAATGTGGGAGTAGTTAGGAATCTAAATCGTAGGAGACAGACACACAACCTCACTTTTATATATAAAGATTTCCACTATTTACATAATATTGAGGTCTCTTTCTTTCTTTTGTTATCTTACTGTTTTTACCAATATACATATATATATATATATAATATATATATAGTTACAGAGATGTACTTGCATAGCAAGTGACTTGATCTGAGATCGTGTGCTGGAACGAAAACAGTTGCAGCGTTGAAGGTGTTTATAAGCCATTTAAGAAACACACAAAAACCGTTAGATTCACTTCAACATTTAAATTTAATTTGTCAAAATATTTTCGTCGCTTTGAGACCGCGACCTGTTAGCACGATATTTTTGTCAGTGAACAGGTCGCGGTCTCAAAGCGACGAAAATATTTTGGCAAATTAAATTTAAATGTTGAAGTGAATGTAACGGTTTTTGTGTGTTTCTTAAATGGCTTAGAAACACCTTCCAGGCTGCAATATATATATACACACATATATATATATGTATGTATGTATGTGTGTATATGTGTATGCATGTATGTGTGTGTGTGTGCGTGTCTGTGCTTGTGATTGTCCTCCACCACTGCTTGACAATGAATGTTGGTTTGTTTACATCCCTGTCACCTAGTGGTTTGACAAAGGAAACAGATAGAATAAGTACAATGCTTACAAAAATAAAACTGGAGTTGATTCATTAAACTACAATTCTTCAAGGCATTGCCCCAGCATGGCCACAGACCAATGGCTGGAAAAAGCAGAAGAATAAAAGAATACATTCTCTGCTTTAGTCTTATGTTCAAGGCATGAGAAAGCTTGAGTTTACATGAGAAGGCCTAACAGACCTGGTAGAAACAGCAGCCAAATCTCCCTCAAATCACACCTTACTGTCTTATGTATGTATATATATATGAGCCAATGAGGGGGACCTCTACATGGTAGCTAGACCTGGTAGAAATAGCAGCCAAATTTCCCCCAAATCACACCTTACTGTCTTATCTATGTATATATGTATGTATGAGCCTATGAGGGAGACCCCTACATGGCAGCTAGACCTGGTAGAAATAGCAGCCAAATTTCCCCCAAATCACACCTTACTGTCTTATCTATGTATATATGTATGTATGAGCCTATGAGGGAGACCCCTACATGGCAGCTAGACCTGGTAGAAATAGCAGCCAAATTTCCCCCAAATCACACCTTACTGTCTTATCTATGTATATATGTATGTATGAGCCTATGAGGGAGACCCTACATGGCAGCTAGACATGGTAGAAATAGCAGCCAAATCTCCCTCAAATCACACCTTACTGTCTTATCTTTCTGCTACTTGGATATAGGTGTTATATTCGTCGTAAAAAAACTTTCCTGTCACACACTCACGCACACGCACACACATACACACACGCACCCTCACACACACACACACGCGCACACCCACACACACCCACTCACACACACGCACGTTAGCTTACAATTTTATTTATATATTTGCGTGTGTGTGGAAAGAGGAAGTGGGAGGCAGAGTGAAAGAATCACTCACTACAGTAAGTCAATTACTTTCATTTTATTCGTTGCCCACTGTGTGTGTGCGTTTGCGTGTGCTGTAAACCAGACTAAGAAAAGCATTTGACACACACACCAGAATGTGAGTTTTCTGTAATTTTGCTTAACTGGAGTTTAAATTTTAAAAACTGGACCTGGCATGACGCGATGCATTATACTCTTAAAAATGCAAGGTAAATTGTAATTGAAGAAATCCTATATTGTAGATTTGTATAACTCCCAAAGGGAGGCAGATAAAATCTGCCTTTTATAATAAGAGATATATATATATATATATATATACATATATATATTATATATATATCATATACATATCATATATATAATATACATATAATATATAATATATATATATATCATATATATCATATATATCATATATATATAATATATATAATATATATATAATATATATATATATATATAATATAATATATATATATATCATATATATCATATATATCATATATATATAATATATATAATATATATATAATATATATAATATATATATATAATATAATATATATATATATAATATATATATATATATATATATATAATATATATATATATACATATATATATGTATATGTATATCTATATCTATAAAACAGTCCTTGGACGAAAATTGTATGCACATTTTGCTTTGACGGTTAATGGCAGCCAAACCGAGGCTAGGATTGACCTGAAAATTGGCAGGGATACTAAATGCATGGCGAGGATGAGACCCACGATGGTTAAAATTCACAAGCTATAAAGATGTGGTTGCTATGACAAAAAGAGTGAAAATTCATCATCTTTAAATGGATCATCTTTAAATGGACTTTGACAAGTGTTTGTTGTTTCTCTCTTATGGTTATCACCCTTTCTTCTTCCATCTCTCTCTTTCCCTCTTCCCTTCTCTTTATCTCTATAACGGCTTTTGACAGCTTCTACTCACCCTCTTTCCCTCTCCGTATTTGCTGTTTCTCTGTTGCTCTTTCTCCACCAGCCTCTTTCTCTCCCTCTCTCTCTGTATGTCTTTCTGTATCTATAGAGAGAATGCATTGACAGCCACAAGTGTGATTAATGGAGAGGAATAAAATAGTAAATAATTATATTGTGTCGGAAATATTTTTCACTCTCTTGAAGTTTAAATATTCCTGCTACAATGGTGAATTATTATCACCCACCACCACCGTACAATAATGATAATAGATATTATTAATCAGATATTTATTATGTTAATTTATATATATGTGTGTGTCCACCATCCAGGACCTCGTCTCCTCTTCTGCTCCCCCCCACCACCACCAACTTCATTATCCAAACACCCTGTACCTCCACCCCATCTATTTCCTTCCCAAAATACATAAACCCAACAACCCTGGCCACCCTATTGTTTCTGCCTGTAATTGCCCCACCGAACTCATTTCCAAATACCTTGACTGCATCCTGTCCCCTTTAGCTGCTGCCCTCTCATCTCACATACATGACACTAATCATGCCCTTCGCTTCTTCAATTCCTTTTCCTTCTCTCCCAGCCTTCACACCTCCTCTTCACCTTGGCCATCAAATCCCTATACACAGTGATTCCCCACGACGATGGTCTCTTAGGCCTCTGAAACTTCCTCAACCATCACCCTGACTCTACACCCAGCACCTCTACCCTTCTTCGCCTGGCAGAGCTTGTCTTCACCCTCAACTGCTTTACATTCGCCAGGGAAACCTACCAACAGTCGTGATGGGATTGAGAATGGGCCCCAATTTCGCCAACTTATTTGTTGGTCACATTGAGGCCTAAGCATTCTCCCAATTCTCCGGGTCGACCCCAGAGCTATACAGTTGCTACATAGCTGACTGTATAGGTGCCACCTCCCTCTCCCGTGAACAACTCTGCCACTTTATCTCTTTCCTCTCTAACTTCCACCCTTCTCTCCAATTCACTTCTATCTCTAACACTTTGGTTAACTTACCATTGACCACCCCTCCCACTCTTTCATCACCTACACCTTCTTCAAACCCATAGATCCACACCTATAGCTTAACTTCTTCTCCTCCCATCCCTTCCACAACAATTGGGCCATCCCCTACTCCCAGTTCCTCCACCTCCGATGCTGTGCAGCCGGGACCAGGATTTTGAGACCCAGTCCCAGCACCTTGCCCACCTGTTCATACCCCTCAACCCTTGTCCAAACCGCCCTCTAACATCTCCATCTTTGACCTAACTCTACACCACGGATCCAACACACGCAACTCCGCCTCGAACAGCATTATATTTTTAATCTACGAACAACTATCCCCTTCAGACTAAACACAATCCCCTCCTCTTCTTGACTGTCTCTACAACCTCCTGCAACAAAGCAACCTTATTTCATTTTTCATTTTTTCCTTTCTTAATTGCACCATTTTATATTGTATTAACTTCTTTATCCCCTTTCAACCTTATTTTTTATAATTTACCATATTTTTTATTTCTGTATATACACACACATGTACATATATCACACAGCCTCTCTTGCAACTATAATATATATATATATATGGGTTGGAAAGTTTGAATGAGGACTGGTGAGCCAGAAGGCTGTACCTGGCTCCAACCTGATCTGGCAAAGTTTCTAGAGCTTGATGCCCTTCCTAATGCTAACCACTTCAAGACTGTAGTAGCTGCTTTTTACGTGCCAGTCACATGGTACTGGCATCAATCACGCTTCAATGGTGCTTTTTACATGCCACTAACGTAGCAACAGCCATAATTGAATGGCGCCTTTTGCATGCCACCAGTACAGGACAAGTCAGGCAGCACTGGCATCAACCATGCTCAAACAGTGCTTTTTATGTGCCACCAACACATGTACCAGTCAGTCAGTACTGGCATTGGCCATGACAACGACTTCACTTGCCTCTACAGGTTTTTGCAAGCACAGCTTATTGCCCAATGAATGATGGCTTCGGCCATGGTTACGGTCTCATTTGGCTGCCGGGACTTCTCAAGCCTAGCTTATCTCCAAAGATCTCAGTCACTTGTCATCACCTCCATGAGGCCCAACATTCGGAAATTGTGCTTCACCACCTCATCCCAGGTCTTCCTGGATCTACCTCTTCCACAGGTTCCCTCTACTGCTAGAGTGTGACACTTTTTCACACAGCTGTCCTCATCCATATGCAACACATGACCATACCAGTGCAGTCGTCTCTCTTGCACATCACCTCAAGGTACTCACACATCCAGTGGAGCTTACTAGCAAGCTTATGCACATCCTCAGCAGTCATGGCCATGTTTCACTGCCATGTAGCATGGTTGCTTGCACACATGTGTCATACAGTGTACCTTTTACTCTGAGCAAGAGGCCTTTTGGCACCAGTAGAGATAGGAGCTCTCTGAACTTTGCCTAGGCTATTCTTATTCTAGCAGCTACACTCTCAAAGCATCCACCCCAGCTACTGACTTGGTCGCCTAGGTAATGGAAGCTATCAATTACTCCCAAGTTTTCCACTTGTCATGTGATGGAAGCTGTTTTATGCACATTTTCAGTGTTTATTGCCCCTGAGCATTTGCTACACACAAAAACTATCTTCCCAGTTAGCCTTCCTTTGATATTGCTGCACCTCTTATGTGTCCATAGCTTACACTGGGTACATCTTATGGAGTTTCTACCTATGCCTCTTCTACAGATTGAACAGGGCCATCTATCTGAAGGGATTTGTGATTTGTCTGCCTTCCTACTTTGGTTTTTGATAGATCTATGGCCCTTTGATTCTAATCCTTGTTTCCACACCTGAAACTTCTCCTCTAGTTCTGATAGTGACTCAGCTATTAGAGCAAGGTCATCAGCATGGAGAAGCAACCAGGGGCATACCGTCTTGAATTCCTCTGTTATTGCCTGGAGTACAATAATGAATAAGGGGAGGCTGAGGACCGATCCTTGGTGCACCCCTACTCCAACCCGGAATTTTTCACTATACTCATTGCCAACCCTCACCTTACTGACTGCATCCCTGTACATGGCTTGTACAGATCTCACTAATCCCATTGACCACCAGATAAGGGATCAGGGGACCCTGTCAAAAGCTTTCTCCATGTCAACAAAAGCCAGGTATAGAAGACTATCTTTAGCTAGGTATTTCTCCTGCAGCTGTCTTGCCAGAAATATAGCATCAGTGGCATAAACCCAAACTGCATCTCATCTAAACTAACTCTCTCTCTAGTTAGTTGGACTATGACCTGCTCTGTGACTTTCATTACCTGATCCGACACCTTGATAACTCTGTAATTATTCGTATCTAATGCATCACCTTTACTTTGTAGCAGTTGACTATGGTGCTGCTACACTAGTCATTGGGTATGACTCCTTCATGTATCACCAGATTGACTATATTGGTGACTAGAGTATAGCAGGCATTGCCAGATATGTGGTGATTCCTGATGCGCCTGGGGCTTTCCCCATCTTCATACCCTTAATTGCTTTATCTACCAAGGTACTATCAATTCGGATAGCTGGTCCCTCTGTTGGATCGACATTCGGCAGACTCTCTTTCTTACATTCATTCTCTTCATTTAGCAACATTTCAAGTCTCCAAGTCTCTCTCCTTGCAGCCTCATTAAATGCAAGTGAGCCATCCTCCATGCAGAAACATTTCTCTCCTATGACATCACAATTCTCTCTCACACACTTTCCTGCAACACAGAACACTTCAAGTCTTTTATCCTCACAGCACAGAACATTGGCAACATTTTCCTTATCTGCTTCCCATCTGGCTAAGTAAAACTGTCTCCTAGCTTCCCTTCTGGGAATCTAATACAATTCCCAGCTACCACCATTCTTCCAGTCATTCCATGCCTGTTTCTTTTCCCTAATGACCTTGTCAACTACATTGTTCCACAATCACATTACCTTGGATTGAGAGGGGGCTTTGCACCATCCACAGGTGAGTATATATATAGGTATGTATGTCTATTTATATATATATGTATGTATGTATATATAGGTATATATACATATATGTATGCGTGTGTGTGTGTGTGTGTGTGTATATATATATATCCCCTCTCTCTCTTTTGGAGAGGCACAAGCACCTACACGATCATATACACACACAGCAGTAACTTCCGCTTACCGAATTCAATCACAAAGCTTCGGTCAGCTTGGGGCCATAGCAGAAGACACCTACCCAAAGTGCCACACAATGGGACTGAACCCGAAACCATGTAGTTAGGAAGCAAGCTCCCTAACCACACAGCCATACCCACGCCTACCATATATATATAGGTATATATCTGGGTGTAGGAGGTTGGTCCGGGATTTTTTGAAGAAATTTGTCCAGTGAACATTTGAATTTTATGGGATCTGTGTCCGTTTTGACGTATTTTGGTATGGTATGGTATTAAAGAGAGCTGGACTGGTTGAGGTAAAATAATTGTGAGGTAGTGTTGCTATGTGTACTGAGTTCAATTTTGTAGTGGGCGGATAGCATGGGGGCCAAGTCTTAGATGGATTTTAAAATTACTGCCAACATCTTTTGTGCAATATTGATGGAATATTTTCCACATAACACAAATGATGTAGCACTCCTGGCAGCATTGGAGAGAATAGAGATTTTTTTTAGTCGACCCCAATAATCAATGCCTCTCATGCTGTCTGCCTTTCTTGTCATTGACCTCTGGAGTGCTTCTACTTTCATAATGAGTTGCTTCGTATGGGGGGACCACAGTGGGCAACTGTACTCAAGGTGGGGTCAGGCAAAAGTAGAACAGAGAAGGATGATGGTGTAGGTATCTCTAGACCAGAAAGTTCTCAGAATCCAGGAACACATCTTGTGGGCCAAGTCAACCTTGCTGTTTACGTGGGAACTCCAGCTTAGATTGTTATCAACAATTACTCCAAGAGCTCTGGTGTTGTTGGATGACACTAGGGAGTCGCCCGAGAGAAGAGCATATGGTAATTTCAGTTTCCACTTTCCCAAAGTGGATCAAATCAAACTTATCTTCATTTAAAAGCATATTGTTTTTTTCTGCCCATTGGACAATAGCAAACCGATCTAACTGAAGGCATGTTCAGTCTCTCATGCTGTTTATGGCTTTCTAGAGTTTGGAATCATCCACAAAGATTTTCAATATAGAATGTTTGATGACATCCACTATGTCATTGATATAAATAATGAAGAGGAGTGGACCCAACACAGTACCTTGTGGGACACCACTACTGACTTTGGCTGAGCTGGATTGTATTCCCTCAAACACAACATGTTGAGTTCTGTTCGTCAGGAAACACTTTATCAACTAAAGCAGCTTTCTATGGACTCCAATGTTGGACAGTTCCTTCAGCAGGATTTTGTGGTCCACTCTGTCAAATGCCTTGCTGAAATCAAGGTATGTGACATCAGTGTTGGAACCCTCTCCCAATGCTTTTAAGACATCATCAAAATGGTGCAGAAGCTGCAACAAGCAGTCCCTGCCATCACGGAAACCATGCTGGTTGGGATTCAGCAGATTGTTGTCTTTGAGGAAGTGAGTTATTCGCGATCTCACCACCCTCTCAAATACTTTAATGATATGAGAAGTGAGTGAAATCAGACAGTAGTTCACTGCAAGAGGTTTATTTTCCTTCTTGAAGACTGGAATGACAGACTGGGAAAGAAAATAATCAGGAATGTAGCCTGCATCAAGTGACTTTCTCTAGAGCTCAGCTAGAGGGGGTGCAATTTGATGTCGACACATCTTCAAGACAGTGGCCATGAACTTATCGGGACCTACTGCCGAGTTGTGCTTGATCTTATCTATTTCTGTTAGGATATCAGAAGCACCAAAAGTTATGTCAGATATGGTTAGTTGAGGGTTTACATCACTGGTCAACCACATTAGGGTTACTGCAGACAGAGCAGTATTGTCCCTGCAGTATCTCGCACATGGATTTTGCATCATCATGTAGAGTGTTGTTCGCATCAACCAGAGGATCAACAGTGGAAACAGTGTCTTTATGTTTTTTCGCAAATGAAAAGAACATTTTTGGATTGAGATTTATTTTCTCAATGGCCCAACTCTCCTCAGCTGCTCTCTGACTGTTAATGATGGTCATCATGCAATGGCAGTCGAATGGGTGCGTTGCTGCTGGAAGTATTTAAGTTGGTTGATTTTCTTGTTAATTCTTTTATTTTCCTTATAATTGCTCTTTTATTTCTAGAAATTCTGCACTTAGATTTGTATACTGATCTTAATTGTGTATGTTTTGTGTATATAATTGTCACAGTATCTACAAATGTCTGCCACAATGTGTTTATGTTGGAGGGTGTGTGTGTGTGTGTGAAGGCCCTATCAACTTGTGAAAGATCATGATTGATTGCATCCCAGTTTGCGTTATGAAGATCCATAAAGTCAAATGGATGGACTGGAGAAATGTCACTGGATTTGATCTTTGGGTGGTAGAATCTCAGGTTGCAGAGAACCATGTCATGGTCTGAGGGTAGTGGTGTTTTTTTTCACTGCAATATTGAGAATAGTGTCAGTGTGGTTACTGAACACTAGGCCCAAGGTGTTTTGTGACACCTTGTTGGTTCACGAACAAGTTGTGTTAAGAAAACTCATCCATGAAATGAAAAATCAATTCGATTGCTTCCTTATTAGGGGTTGAGGTGAAAAATCCTGGTTTCAAGCTGTTTGTGGACCAATCAACACTGGGAAGGTTGAAGTCCCCCATCATTAATATGTTGTCAGCATGATACTGATGGATGAAACACTTAATTCTATTGAGGCATTCCTTAAGCATAGAAAAGGAGTTAGGGTGGCCTATAGAGCCCAACTATTATTAAATTGTTGGTTTTACTAAACACAAAAGCTGCTTCACAGTAGCCATTGGTAAATACGTCTATTGCTTCAGCAAAAAACAGAATTGTGCACGAAAATGGCAGTGCCATCCTTTCTTCTGCCAACACGATCTGCACAGATGGCTGTAAAATTCTTCACTCTCACCTCAGCTTCCAAGTGGAGGTTATTGAGATGGGTCTCAATGAGGACAAAAAAAGGGATATGGTGTGGATGGTTATTAACCCAGTCCTCAATAAATTGGATCTTCCATTTTGGGGCATTGGTGGAAGGGCTGATGCCTTGTGCATTGAGCAAAAATGTTGAGGCGATAGTGGTGACTGATTTTGACTGTTTTGGTGATTTGCTTGTTAACGGCATCAATGGGAGTTTGTGTGATAGGGTGGTGGTGGAGGTGGCCTTGTGTGATGGCTAGAATGTTCTTTTGTAGCTCTTTTGCCAGATTCATTATGGCTAAAATGAATTCTGATTGGAGAACTGGAAATGTTTGTGGTTGTGGGTTTTGCATTGGTTAGAGGTCCCGTTTATATTTTTATTTGTGCAACAAGTCCCTGAGAGATGGGTAAATGGACAATTATACTGTTGACATAATCTGTTATGCTGGGAATAGCAGCAGACTCTAGGGTTCCGTGTAACATGAGTGGTTTATTTCAAATTTGATTTAGTGTTTGGTGAGGGTGATGGAAATGGTGGTAGTGGCATTGTTTTTGATTGTGTACTTTGATGGTAATGGCTGTTGTGAGTAGGAATTGAGCGCCTAGTCCCTGGTAAATGAGTGAAATTGCCATCGATGTCAGTGCACAGCCTACTGCGTAGTGAATAGCGGCATATTTTGAGGTTTCATGTGTAGGCTGTGGGAGGCATAGATTTTAATTTGTGTACATTTGTGTTTGGCAAATTGATTAAAGGGACTTCAAGTAAGCATTTAGTTGGTTGATCTCAAATGGGATGATAGTAGGTTGAAGCTGTGTCTGTTGATATTTTTGAGATGGTTGTTGTTGTTGTAATTATTGATGTTGTTGTCGTGATTCTTGTCACTGCTGTTGAAGATTTTAATTTTTAGAAGCTACTACGCTAAGTGAAGGCAGCATGTTCTTTGTCTATCTCCTTACCTTCTTGGAGATTTTAGGTAAAATTATACTAGGTTTTAGGTAAAATTATACAGGCGCAGGAGTGGCTGTGTGGTAAGTAGCTTGCTAACCAACCACATGGTTCCGGGTTCAGTCCCACTGCGTGGCATCTTGGGCAAGTGTCTTCTGCTATAGCCCTGGGCCGACCAATGCCTTGTGAGTGAATTTGGTAGACGGAAACTGAAAGAAGCCTGTCGTATATATGTATATATATATATGTATGTGTTTGTGTGTCTGTGTTTGTCCCCCTAGCATTGCTTAACAACCGATGCTGGTGTGTTTATGTCCCCGTCACTTAGCGGTTCGGCAAAAGAGACCGATGGAATAAGTACTGGGCTTACAAAGAATAAGTCCCGGGGTCGATTTGCTCGACTAAAGGCGGTGCTCCAGCATGGCCGCAGTCAAATGACTGAAACAAGTAAAAGAGTAAAGAGTAAGAGTAATGTGTCCATCTGTTTTAATTGAATTAAATTCTATGACTTTATGCACCTGCGGATTGCTCGGCATTTAAATTGATGTAATGACTGCAGTGTTCAATTAAATAGAGTTGCTTGAAACGATCGTACTGCATTACCTCTGGATATCCTTGTTGTTTATTTTGATTATAATCACCTTACTTTGAAATTGTATAGATGATACCGTACTAAATTCTGGTGCCTCAACTTAAGTACCATATTCATCTGAATCTATATATATATATATATATATATATATATATATATAATATATAATATTATATATATATATATATATATTATATATATATATATAATATATATTATATATATATCATATATATTAATGGATAATAATTCTGATTAATAATATATTCTCATATATTCCATCTTCTGTCTTTTATTTGTTATTTATCATATATATCATAGATATATAGAATATATATATATATATATATATATATATATATATATATATATATATATATATATATATGTGTGTGTGTGTGTGTGTGTGTATTTTTATTTTTTATATTTTTTATTTTATCTAGTTTCAGCTCATGAGCTGTGGCCATGCTCGGGCACCGCCATTTGGTGTTGCTACATGATTTTACTTCATGAATGCTTTTTAGCAACTGCCATTTGGTGCATGAGAGAGTTCGATGCAGCTGCCCTCATCTGCACCTCCTGCCGTGAAGTTGGTTCATCTGGGACACCTGACAGGAAGAGATCCAGTTTTATTTTAAAGACATCTGCATCCACCCCATGCAGGTCTCTCAGGTTCTTCGGGAGGATATTGAAGATCTATGGGCCTCTGTAGCCCAGGCTATCACAGTATCTTGTCCTACATCTTGATGGCAAATTTGGAGTCCTTGGCACCATGCAATGGTGCCCAGTTCTAGCATTTGTGTAACTCTCGATGCCAAAGTTTGGGACAAGTCCTTCCACGATCTTCCAGATGTATATTATGGCATATCTTTCTCGCCTATGCTCTCAGGAATAGAGTCTTAATCTCTTGAGTCTTCCCCAATAGCTTATATGCTGCACAGAGGCTATCTTCTTTGTGTAGCTTTGTTGGATCGCCTCAAGTTCTGTGATTAATTTGACACTGGTTGATGACCATAGCTGAGAGCAATGGTGGCTTAGGACAAGTGTCCTCCAGAGGACCATCATGGTTTCCTGGTCTCTTGTTCTAAAAGCTCTAAGAATCCATCCGGTCAGCCGCCTACATTTCATTGCCAATTTAGCAACATGGACATGAAAGGTTGCATCATCACTCATGTAAATACCCAGGTCTCGCACTGATTGTGCCTCTGGGATTGCAATCTCTCCAGGTCCAGTGTATTTATTGGGTATTGCATTTAGTTTTGCATGCTGATAGCATAAAGCTTGAAACTTTTCAGCATTGAACTGCATGCTATTCTTTTCAGCCCACTTGTATATTTTGTCCAGCTCACATTGCAGGTGCTTAGTGTCTTCAGGGTTCTGTATTGCCTGTGAAACTTTTGTATCATCTGTATAACTTGTGATCGTGGCTCTCTGCGTGGCTGAGGGCATGTCTGAGAGGGCCATTATGAACAGTAGTGGTCCCAGAACAGTGCCCTGCGGAACACCACTCACTATTTGTGTGTTAATGGAGGTGGCCCCATTGGCTACTACCACCTGACTTCTATCCTTCAGAAAGTCATGAAGCCATTCTCCCAGTTTTCCAACTATGTTGAGATCACGCAGTTTGTGACATATCATTCCATGATCAACTTTATCAAAGGCCTTTGCAAAGTCGAGATATATTACTTCCACATTTGAGTGGTTGAGCAGTCATTTCAGCACCTAGTCATAGTGTTGTAGGAGCTGAGTTAAGCAGCTTCTTCCTGGTCGGAATCCATGTTGTGTGTTAGGCAGCAAGTTATTTTCTTCAAGGAAGGTGATTAGTTTCCATCTGACTATTCGTTCCATGACCTTGCTGATGTGTGAGGTCAGAGAGATAGGTCTGTAGTTCTTGGCCTCGAACTCACACCCCTGGTCTTACTGTCATACTCAAATTCAGCATGTGACACTCTAATTGTATACATAAGACAGCACAATATAGTCATATGCAATACATATTGCCCACCGGATGCTCCAAACCACATAAGCAAGTTTGAAGATTGCCTCACAAGAAATAAAGAAATCCTCATGCAACTGGAACACCATATGAGCAGATTTCTTATAGGTGATTTTAACTTCCCCAATGTCAAATGGCCAAAAGGCCTCATGCTCTCATGAATGACTTATTGCAAGCAAGCACAGGTGGAATCCCTGCTCAACCTCACCAATGCCCTATTCATGGAGCAAGTTGTACTCAGACCAACTACGGCGAATAACATTTTGGGTCTCTGCTTAATGAACAATATCAACATCATTAGTCTTGGATCATAACATAATAGAGCTGTCTATGTTTGGGCTGAATGTAGCCAGAGACATACAGCCTAAAGGAAGCACCCGAAATCTCTCCAATCTAAACTTCCACAAAGCAGACTGGAAATTGATCCAAAAAGAGATCATTAAACAGGACTGGTCGAAATGTCTCTCCACACCAGACATTGACATGAAACTAGAATGTTTCATGTCTGTTATGCAAGCCATATGCCAGAAATATGTCCTTGAAGAAAATAACTTGCTGAGTGATAGCCAGCATGGCTTTCAACCAGGTAGTAGCTGCCTGACCCAGCTCTTACAACATTATGACTGGGTGTTGAGGCAGTTACTCAACAACTCAAATGTGGACGTAATATACCTTGATTTTGCAAAAGCTTTTGACAAAGAGCATCATAGTATGATATGCCACAAACTGTGTGACCTTGGCATAGCTGTAAAACTTGGAGAGTGGTTACATGACTTTCTGAACGATAGAAGTTAGGCAATAATGGCCAATGGAGTCACCTCAATGAAAACACAAATAGTGAGCGGTGTTCCACAGGGCACTGTTTTGGGACCACTGCTTTTCATAGTGGCCCTCTCAGATATGCCCTCAACTGCCCAGATAGCGACCCTTGCTAGCTATGCAGACGATACGAAAGTCTTGCAGAAAATGCAGAACCCCAGCAATGTTGCACATCTGCTGCAGGAGTTGGACTCAATTTACAGATGGGCTGAGGATAATAATATGCAGGTCAATGCCGAAAAATTCCAAGCCCTGCGCTACCAGCGTTTGAAACTGAATATGAAACTTGCATAAGACAACCCAAACCCTACATGCATGCATGTGGTGCAGTGTACCATGTATGTAGGGTTTGGGTTGTCTTAACGCAGGTTCTCCTGGGGTTCTAATATACTATGTGTGTCTCTTGTAATTCTGATGGTTGGTGTGTCGTTGCTTGAGCCTAGTATTAGGGATGTATTTTATTTGTCGGGAGAAGCCGCTGGCAGCAAGCGCTTGGTTGTAATATGGTGCGTGGTTATTGAATATTTCCTCAGTGAAAGAGAGGTCAGATATATGGATCGAGATACCCTCAATTATGTTATCAAAACTGGATGTGTGGTGACTGGAATGAATGTTTAAGAATTTAAGGTATTGGTTTGTAACAAGGGAAGTATTGGGAGGTTTCTAAGTATAAAGTTACGTCTAAAAAGTTAGTAGTTTTGTGGGGACAAACACAGACACACAAACATATACACACACATACACACACACTCACACACACATACATATATATATATATATATATATATATATATATATACATACATATATACGATGGGCTTCTTTCAGTTTCCATCTACCAAATCCAGTCACAAGGCTTTGGTTGGCCCGAGGCTATAGTAGATGACACTTGTCCAAGGTGCCACACAGTGGGACTGAACCCAGAACCATGTGGTTCGTAAGCAAGCTACTTACCACACAGCCACTCCTATGCCTATACATATATATATATATATATATATATGAATATATATGTTTGTGTGTCTGTGTTAATCACACACACACCCAACATCACTTGACAACCAATGCTGGTGTGTTTATATCCCCATAACTTAGCAATTTGGCAAAAGAAAGAATAAGTAGTAGGCTAACAAAGAATAAGTCCTGGGGTCAATCTGTTCAATTAAAGGTGGTGCTCTAGCATGGCCACAGTCAAATGATTGAAACAAATATAAGAATATTTATATATATATATATATATATATATATATATATATATATATATATAAAATTAGTAATGCAATACGAAAGTATTGCTTTCCAGTAAAGAGTAGCCGCGAGGGAAATTATACATAGAAGTAAATATATGGCACAACGAAGTACCGATATTTACTGGAAATAGCGAACGTAATAATACAACGCTAATGTATAGCTTCACCGCGTATATACTAACAAAAATGCGTGAGTGCAACAAACTTGAAAAAAATTGTCTTACCTCCAGGGAGAACATCTGAAAGATGAAACACCTAGAAAGGGATAATGTGGGACCGGAGCCGGTTTCAGATTTTTCAAGATATGCCTGCACACATATACTTGATCTATCTTCATCAGCCAAACATGTACCATCAGCCAAACATGTACCATGACAACATTTCAGATGTTACCACATTAATGCCAATACACTCGACTGAAACGCTAACAGAACGAGAACGGTGAAGAAGCTTCAATAAAATTAGTAATGCAATACGAAAGTATTGCTTTCCAGTAAAGAGTAGCCGCGAGGGAAAATTATACACAGAAGTAAATATATGGCACAACGAAGTACCGATATGGAGGTAAGACAATTTTTTTCAAGTTTGTTGCACTCACGCATTTTTGCTAGTACATACGCGGTGAAGCTATACATTAGCGTCGTATTATTACGTTCGCTATTTCTAGTAAATATCGGTACTTCATTGTGCCATATATTTACTTCTATGTATAATTTTCCCTCGCGGGCTACTCTTTACTGGAAAGCAATACTTTCGTATTGTATTACTAATTTTATTGAAGCTTCTTCACCGTTCTCGTTCTGTTAGCATTTCGGCCTTTCAGTCGAGTGTATTGGCATTAATGTGGTAACATCTGAAATGTTGTCATGGTATATGTTTGGCTGATGAAGATAGATCAAGTATATGTGTGGAGGCATATCTTGAAAAATCTGAAACCGGCTCCGGTCCCACATTATCCTTTTCTAGGTATTTCATCTTTCAGATGTTCTCCCTGGAGGTAAGACAATATTTTTCAAGTTTGTTGCACTCACGCATTTTTGCTAGTACATACGTGGTGAAGCTATACATTGGCGTTGTATTATTACGTTCGCTATTACCAGTAAATATCGGTACTTCGTTGTGCCATATATTTACTTCTATGTATATATATATATATATATATATATATATATATATATATTATATATATATATATATATATATATATATGTATATATATATATATATATATATAATATATATATATATACACACACACACACATACACACACACACAGAGTATATATATAAATATGTATATATATATATATATATATATATATATATATATATAAAATATATATATATATATATATATGTTTGTTCCCTCTTGACCCATGCCTGACTCATTAGTGCCAGTTTCCCGGTTTCCTTGGCATATAGGTTCCCCACCTGGATGGCATGCTGGTCCATCACAGGTGAGCTGCAAGATGCAAGTTGTGGCAAAAGAGTCAGCAGAAGTTCGCCATTACCTTCTGCCAGAGCTGCGTGGCTCTTAGCTGTTTTGCTAATAAACACACACATCGCCCGGTCTGAAAATCAAACCCATGATCCCTCGACCGCGAGTCCACTACTCTAACCACTAGGCCATGTGCCTCCACACATATATATATGTAATAAATATATAATATATATATATATATATATATATAGTTATGGGGATATAAACACACCAGCATTGGTTGTCAAGTGATGTTGGGTGTGTGTGTGACAAACACAGACACACAAACATATATATTCATATATATATATATATATATATATATATATATATATATATATATGTATATATATATATATATACACACACACACACACACATATATATATATATATACATATATGGAGTTAAACGCAGGTGTTATTCAAGTTCTTTTACTTCTGACACATTTCGAAGATATCACTGGTATAATTTCAAAGGAATAAAATTGTGTAAAACAATGTAATCTTCTCTTCAGGGAAGTGAAGAAATGAAACTCGTCAATAAGACATTTTAACAGAAAATGATGGATATGTATAGTGATTAACTGAACACTATTAAGATTGTTTCAGAAAAAACGTTGTAGGGTATAACGTCAAAGGTAGCCCATAGAAAGAGGAGGGATAAAGGAAAGAAAAACTAAATAAATGAGAAGTATATTACTATATGTATATTAAATAAAACCATATAGATTTGGAAAAAGATATATCTAGTGAATCTGAAATGTAAGAAGAAAATTAATGTTTAAATAATATATAATGATATATATCACTTATATGAACTAAAGGTGTGTTTCTGCCAATGTTTACATCAGTATACATGCTCTATAACCATGTTTACATGGGGATTTTTAGAAAAAAGAATTAAAAAATAGTTCAGAATTACAGAGAAGACAGAATTCCTTGCCTTTGTCATAAGGTATCAAGATTGAGAGAATCAACCAATCTAAACTAAATTATTTATTGTGGTCTTTTAAACCCCAAATCATTTACTAAGCCCAGTACTGTTACATTCATTCCTATCCCTAAATGTAGAGTAATGATTAGAAATTCTTTTAGATAACTGAGAAGATGTGTTCCTATATAAAAATATACTTCATTACCAGTAGCAATTTTACACTGGTATATAGAATTTTTAATTTAAGAGTTACTTGACATAAACTTGATTCTGTTGCAATTGACTTCAGATGCAATAACCTGGTTATTAATATTTCTAAGGGAATAAGATAGGAATGACTTCTGATGACCTTAATGTTATTAAAATGGCTAGGAAATCGTTAATCAGATATAATAATAAATTATAAGCTAGGAAGGATACTAGGAACTCTTTTGATATACCTATGGGGGCACCAGATTCTGCACAGGCTACTGTATTAGTAGGTATTTATTTATTATCAGAACTTCAATTAGAAAATTTAAAATGACCTATTATTACTTACGAAGAATTGTACAAATAGAAAATTAGAATTATATAAGAAGAAACTTTATAATTTCTTTAAAAGATATGGTTTAAGTATTACTATTTTTAATGAGAACTATCATGTTAATTATTTAGATGTTAATTTTAATTTAATAATGGGTAAAACCCAACCATTCCATAAAAATAATGAAAATCTTAGATATATTAATGCTTATAGTAATCATCCACCTTCTGTTAAAAAATCGCTGATAAATAACGTAGGTAAAAGAATATCATTACTTTCTTATGATTTAGAGATTTTTAATAAACATGCACCTTATCATAAGAAAGCCCTGCATGAGGCAGGATATAATAATAATATTAAATTCTTTAATATTTGTAAATATAATTATAATTTAAAGGATTATAATATAAATGATTTTTATAATAATAAACCTAATTATCGGAATTATGTTAAGTTTTATTTAGGTAACTATGGTCTTAATAATAATAGGTATTATGATAATATAAATCATACATTTAATAATGGAATAAAAAATAAAAATACAAATAAGATAAAATTTGATTCAATTAATGATGATAATAAATTTAATAATATTACAAAAAATATAATAATAATAATAATAATAATAATAATAATAATAATATAAAAATAAGATTAAAATATGGTTAAACTTTCCTTTTGGGGCTCAGGTAAAAACAATTGTTATCAAAGAGATTTTGAATATAATTGAAATGTTCATTAGGGATAATAAAAAATGTTATAACATTTTTTTTAGTAATAATTTTGGAGTTGGTTATTCAACTACTAATAATGTTGGTAATATTATTTCTTCATTTAATGAATTTAAATTAAATAAATTCTATAAAAATAAATTAAATAATGATTCTAAAAATAATAATAAAGACCATGATATAATTTATTGTACATGGAGAGATAAGACTACATGCAACTTAATAATAAATGTAATTTGGATAATGTAGTTTATAAATGTATGGTAACTTTAATGGATGATAATATGAATGATTATAATTTAAACACTATCTATATAGGGTCAACTTCGAATAAAATTAAATTAAGAGTGGCTTAACATGTATTCTTTTAGGAACAGAAATCTAATTAATTCAACAGGCCTCAGTAAATATATTTGGGAACTTGAATCTAAATGTATTAAATATAAATTAACTTGGGAGAAATTTGTAAGGCAAAATTTTATTCTTGTTAATCCTGTAATAATGAATTTAAGGAAATATTATTTAATATATAATTATGTATCGGATAATTCACTAGATGAGCGTAAAATTAAGTGCAAACATAAATTAATTTACTTATATGATAGGTTTAGCTAATTTTCCATATATATATAAAACCATTTTATATTATTTATTTATTGTAGATATAATGTAGTAGTGTTAGTGTATAAATTAGCATGATATTATATGTTATATTATTATATTTGAATACGTTTAAACTTGGATATTTTTTTATAATTAAATGAATATATAAATTTATTTAGTAAATAGTCATTTATAGTTTTTTGTTCTCTTATTCTTTGATTCTAGAAGCTTAAATATTTTTTGTTATTTTCACTAATAAATATATTTTGTCGCTTTCATTAATAAATTTATTCTATCTTTTTACACAACGTCTTTGTGAGTTTAATTTCTTATACACACTAAGGCCTACGTTTTTACGTTTAAAATTCAGTTATAAAATGTTCTTCGATAAGATAAGTAACATATTTATATGACAATATTATTTAAGTTTTGAACTGAATTGTGTTTGAATATTATTGTTAAAATATTAATTTATACATTGTTTCATCATCATCATCATCATCGTTTAACATCCGCTTTCCATGCTATGATTTGACTGAGGTCTGGCGAACCAGATGGCTGCACCAGACTCCAATCTGATCTGGTGGTTTCTACAGCTGGATGCCCTTCCTAACGCCAACCACTCCGGGAGTGTAGTGGGTGCTTTTACGTGCCACTGGCACGAGAGCCAGTAAGGTGGTACTGGCAACAGCTACGCTCAGATAGTGCTTTTTATGTACCACCTGCACAAGAGCCAGTCCAGCGGCACTGGCAATGACCTCGCTTCAAATGTTTTTGACGTGCCACTAGCACAGGTGCTAGTAAGGTAACGCAGGTAACAATCATGCTCGAATGGTGTTTTTAACGTGCCATCGGCATGAAAGCCAGCTTATTGCTCTGGCAACGATCTCACTCATATGGTACTCTTAGCACTCCACTAGCACGGGTGCCAGTTATCAAATTTGATTTCGATTTCGATTCACTTGCCTCAACAAGTCTTCGCAAGCAGAGTTTAGTGTCCAATGAAGGAAAGGCATGCATAAGTGGACTGGCAACGAGGTTATGGTCTCACTTGAGCTTACCAAGTCTTGAAGCACAGCATATTTCTCGAGTTCCCAGTCACTAATCATTGCCACAGTGAGACCCAATGTTTGAAGGTCATGCTTCACTACCTCATCCAAGGTGTTCCTGGGTCTACCTCTTCCTCAGGTTCCCTCAACTGCTAGGGTGTGGCACTTTTTCACACAGCTATCCACGTCCATTCTCACCACATGACCATACCAGTGCAGTCGTCTCTCTTGCACAACACATCTGATGCTTCTTAGCTCCAACATTTCTCTCAATGTACTAACACTTTGTCGAGTATGCACACTGACATTACACATCCAGTGGAGCATACTAGCTTCATTCCTTGCGAGCTTACGCATGTCCTCAGCAGTCACGGCCCATGTTTCACTGCCAGGTAGCATGGCTGTTCGTACACATGCGTCATACAGTCTGCTTTTTACTCTGAGCGAGAGGCCCTTTGTCACCAGCAGAGGTAACAGCTCTCTGAACTTACCCCATGATATTCTTATTCAAGCCGCTACACTTTCAGCGCACCCTTCCCCACAACTGACTTGGTCACCTAGGTAATGGAAGCTATCAACTACTTCTAGTTTTTCTCCCTGGAATGTGGTGGAAGTTGTTCTCTGCATATTTTCAGTGTTATTTATTGCTCCCGAGAATCTGCCACATACAAAAACTATCCTCCCAGTTAGCCTTCCTTTGATATTACGGCACCTCTTATGTGTCCATAGCTTACACTGGGTACATCTTATAGAGTTTCTACCTACACATTTCTACAGATCGAGCAGGGCCATCTACCTGAAGGGGTTTGTGGTTTGCCTGCCTTCCTACTTATTAGGACTTTGGTTTTAGCTAGGTGGACTCTAAGGCCCTTCAATTCTAATCCTTGTTTCCATACTTGAAACTTCTCCTCTAGTTCTGATAGTGACTCAGCAATTAGGGCAAGGTCATCAGCATAGAGGAGCTCCCAAGGGCATCCTGTCTTGAATTCCTCCGTTATTGCCTGGAGGACTATGATAAATAGGAGGGAGATGAGGACTGAACATTGGTGGACCCCGCCTATACCTGGAATTCTTCAGTGTACTTGTTGCCAACCCTCACCTTACTTACAGCGTCCCTGTACATGGCTTGCACAGCTCTCACTAACCATTCATCTTTCCCTAGTTTCCTCATTGACTACCAGATAAGTGATAGGGGGACCCTGTCTAAGGCTTTCTCCATGTCAACGAAAGCCTGGTATAAGGGCTTATCTATGGCTAGGTATTTCTCCTGCAGCTGTCTAACCAGAAATATGGCATCAGTGGTGCTTTTCCCTGGCACGAACCCAAACTGCATCTCATCCAAGCTGACTCTCTCCCTAATTAGTTGGGCTATGACCCTTTCCTAGTTACGATACATATATTTATGTAATTATTATTTTATTATTATTATATTGTGAATTAATGTATTACATATAATTTACTTTGTGAAATAGTTTTGTAAGACAAAATATTCTCTAATAGTTAGGAGTTTTATTTGTTACATAGTATTACATTTAAGTAAATACTTTTAATATTAATTGATATTTTGGTTAATTCTATAAATGAGTGAAATATTAAATCTATAAATACTATATATAAATTTATTAATATAGTAAGTTTAACTAATAGGTGTGTTTATATTTGAAGTATTTTCTATTTTTAATTCTTGTAGTCATAGTTTGTAGTAGCATTATGTATATAAGTTAGCATAGCATGAAGTTTTTGTTAGTAGGATAAGATTTAAATTAGATGTTTATTAAATAAATAAACAATTTAACTTAATGTATATAGATTAAATTATAGTACTTTAGTTTCACTTAATGTATATTTTGTAATTTATATATATATATATATATATATATACATTTATTTTGTCTTAAATATTCTAGTAATGATATATTATAGTTTGTTATTCATTTCTTATATAAGTTAAAATTTATTTTTATAGATAGAATAAATATTTACATCTATTTATTCTAGTTCTTACAAGATTATATATGTATATCAATTTACTTCATTATTTTATTGTTTTTATCTTGGACCTGAAGAGTGACTATATTTAAATTGAATTGATTTTACTGTTATAAGTTTGAAAATATAGCCACGAAACACATGTAGTCTTTTTACCAATTATATACTTTTTATTTATTATTTTGTACTTTACTTAATTATTGCTATATGTTTTATTATATATTTAATTTTTTTCTATATGGTATGATTTAATTATATCAATGTTATTTCATTGTTGAATAGTTAAAAGGTGGTTTTTCTCTAATCTATATATATACACAAACACACACACATATATGAGCAAACATTCAATTGTTTTTTGCTCATAAATATTTTGTACCATCCGTTGCTGGTTTGTGGTGCAAAAGAAGCCAGAGCACTAATGGATGATTAACGTGGCAGATCTGGAATTTCATGCCCAGTAATTCATTCTGAAGAAGGTTGAGGTCCTCAGGCTAGCACCCAAAACCATGGTGTATGAGCATATGAACAGCATAATCTTTATATGTATGCTTATAATTCTTTGTTCATTTCCTCACATACTGTTATTTTCTATGATTTTGGTGCCTTCTGGTGGCTGAATTGAGACCTGAGCTCTCATTTCTAAGTAGGTTGATGCTCACTGCATCCTTAAGGCTTTGTGCTAATAATATATATATATATATATATCATTCAACTACTACTGTAGTTGAATAATATTCTTAACAGAGCTTTTATGTTGCAGTCAGCGTCTTCAAGCAGTCTCACTAATTCAGTTTTAATCGAAATCAAATTTAGTTTTTTGAATTATGTTCTACTAGTGAATAAGCTACATTTTGACATAAAATACTTAAAATCTGGTGCAGTAGAACAAAAGTTAAGAGACAAAATGCATAGACCAATGTGGTTGATTGATGAGTAGTAACACCTGACTTCGACGCTTTGAATCCACACCATTTTCAAAAATTTTGATTAAGAATTATTATATTGATATTAATATGAAAGAGAAATGTTGAAGGAATACATTGATAAAAGTTTCGTGAAACTTTATCCATTAGAAAAAAACGATATTTAATTTTAATTCTCAAATTTTTATCAACTTTTGCGTGATAAAGGGACACTACTCAGGCATAACTACAGATTTCTGCCCCTCCATATTTGGATGACCATAACTTTCAGAAAAATGGATATTTTAAAATGAAATTTTCTACAAATATGTGTTATATCACGACGATTCTGAATAAACAGAATTTTGGCAGAGAAAGTGTTTTAGGATGGGTGGGGAGGGGAATTTCGGTAAATTCACTGGAGTCCACTTCAATTCGTCTTAACTTTCAAGAAAATGGATGTTTTTTAATGAAATCCTCTACATGGCCACAGTCAAATGACTGAAACAAGTAAAAAAGAAAAAAAGAAAATATACCTTGGACGATGTAGTTTGTGCATCCGTAGATTCCTACTGAAGCAACAAACAGGCAATGAAGGCAAATGAAACCCTCACCAGAAAACTTGTTATGCTAAAAATAACAGCTAAAGGTCTGGTACACAGAAATATGTTATTAATACAATTTATCTGTTGCATACAATTCTTATTTCACTTTAAGTAAATTCCCAGGTAAGCGTTTCTAATAGAAAGGCAGAAGACACCCAAAGCAAAAATAAGGAATATACACGCACAGTTAAATATAGAGGTGTAAAGTATGATTTGTTACATAATCTCTATAATAAACATATTGAATGGAAAAATCCCCTGTTTGAACTTTTTCGTTACATATATATGTGGGGGGGAGGTGCGTGTGTGTGTGTGATAGATATCTATGGATGCACAAATGCACAAAACAGAGAGAATGAAACATATGAACGAATTGTTCCAAAACACCTCTGAATGGGGAAGAGTTCTCAAAAATAATCTGCAATTATTTTCCACACAAATTCCTATAACCTTGGAATCAATATAGTTCGAGGTATATTTGTAAAGAATTTCATTTAAAAATATCTATTTTCTTGAAAGTTAAGATGAATTGAATTGGACTCCGGTGAATTTTCCGAAATTTCTCCCCCCCCCCCCCCCACCCATCCACCTTCTACAAAACACTTTCCCTGCCAAAATTTTGTATATTCGGAATCTACATGATATAACAAATAATCATAGAAAAGTTTATGCAAAAATATCCATTTTTCTAAAAGTTATGGTCATTCAAAGTCAAGGGAGAGACAGAAATCTGTAGTTGTGCCTACTACTAATATATGGAACTATATTTCTTAGGCGCGAACATATGACAAAAGATAAAAGACAACACAAATCGATACAAAGAGTTCTAATATTTATTTTCATTCATCTAAATTATTTTTTATAAGAAATAAAGTTTTTTTGCTCAAATATTTGTAGTATGGCTTTTTAAAGTCCATTTTTGAATAAATTATTTTAATAAGAATATTATTAAAATAGATATTTTTATTTTTTTGATTTTATCTCTATCAGCAGTCCTGTATAAGGTAGTAAGGCTGTTCAGAAAAGGCAAATGACAAAAATTCAAATATTTTAACAGTCAATTTTAACTATTTAAAAAATTTTAAACATGGAATTAATTATTTGCATCTAAAAATTACTATTTATAATTTATTTATTAATTTTATTGTGAATAGAATATGATTATTTGTGGCTTTCTCTCTATGAGCAGTACCAAAGTCTGTAGTAAGGCTGTTCAGAAAAGGCAAATGTTACTTATAATTATATTCTATTCAATATTAATTTAATTTATTTAAAATAAAGTCACTTTATTAAATTTGTATCCTCATATTTTTTCATTATTTTTAAAGTTCTTTAACCCTTTCGTTACTGCATTTATTTTGAGATGCTCTGTGTTTCTTTCAATTAATTTTAAATATAACAAAGAATTTAGTAAAATAACTTAATTATTATTAAGCTAGTGTTAGGAATATAAATTGTGACCAAGGTTTGATGGAAGATTTTAATTCAGAACTTATGAAAACAAGACATTTGTACAACAGAACCAGAGCCGGTTTCAGCCGAGTTGGTAACAAAAGGGTTATATATATGCATTTGTAACTTTGTCTCTATACAGTATCAAAATAACAGTACGTTATGTCCAGAAAAGGCAAAGTTGCAATGATAATCATTCATTTTTAATTTAATTTCTAAGTGGGAATTAGTCAAATGAAAAAAATCAAAATTTTGTTTTGAATTTTCTTGAAAATTTTTGAATTCAAAATGACTGCAAATAATGGTCATCTTATATATTTTAATTAAAATTTTACTATTACTGCAATGCCTATAAAAACACTGGACTAGCCAATGAAAGATATGGATGCATACGAACAATATTCTTAAAAATTAAACCAGGAAAAGAAGAGGACAAGAAAAAACTCATTAAAATGAGAGCATAAAATATTGCTGCTAAAATTAAAATTTTAAATTCTTTTATCAATTCATTTAGTACAAAAAATAAAATTAAAATAAAACAGGAAAACTGAAATTGATTGAATTTTTTTTAAAATATGAAAAAGTACCAAAGCGGTACTTTTTAATTTTGATTTTAGCAGCAATATTTTAAGCTCTAATTTTAATGAGTTTTTCTTGTCCCCTACTTTTCCAAGTTTAATTGTTAAGAATATTGTTAGCATGCGTCCACATAAGTAGTTTGCTTACCAACCACACGGTTCCGGGTTCAGTCCCACTGCATAGCACCTTGGATAAGTGTCTTCTACTAGAGCCTCAGGCCGCCTAAAGCCTTGTGAGTGGATTTGGTAGATGGAAACAGGAAGAAGTCCATTGTATATATCATCATCATCGTTTAGCGTCCACTTTCCATGCTAGCATGGGTTGCATGGTTC
>NC_043014.1:25255508-25258008 GCF_006345805.1 Octopus sinensis | reverse complement strand
ACCCTCTCTGTGACCTTCATCACCTGATCCAACAGTTTAATACCCCTGTAGTTATTTCTATCCAGAGCATCGCCCTTACCCTTGTAGCAGTTGACTATGGTGCTGCTACGCCAGTCATTGGGTATGACTCCATTGTGAACTACCTGGTTTACAATGTGGGTGACTAGGCCATAGCCCACATAATGTATATACATATCGATATATATATCTATATATATATATATATATATATATAAATACAAATGTATATACATATCTATATATATATAAATACAAATGTATATACATATCTATCTATATATATATATATATATATATATATACAAATGTATATACATATCTATATATATATACGTTTAAATATTTGTTGTGCAAGATTTTTTATGTGAAGTCGTGTGTTGAAACAGATATTGTTATATTTCGGAATGGTCATATTGCCAGTTTAGCCAATAAAAACACACGCACCATATATTTGGTGTTATTTTGCTTCAGTGATATTTATTTTTTACATTAATCTTAATCTTATTTCGGCCAAAGTTCTTTCGTCACACTCCTGTGACCGCATCAGTGGTCCTTTGTTTTCTTCTCACTTATTTGTGTCTCTCCTTACTAACCGTCAGCCATTTTGTATTTCTATTGTATGTCTTCATTTGCACTTGCTTATATCTCTATGTGCGTCTATGTTTATTTAGTGGGGGGGGGATGCCTGTAATATTTGTATCTTCTGTTTATATACATTCTTGTAATTTGTATTTTGTTTTTGTTGTTGTTGTTTTTGTTCTAATTTTGTTCATGTGTTTACATCCACCCATTATTATCATTACATATGCTTGTATGTATGTATAACAACAATATTAGTAATAATAATAATAAATCTAATCGAAAAAAAAATATATATATATACATATATACATATACACACATATATACACATATACATATTTATATATATATATATATATATATATATATATATATATATATATATATATATATATATATATATACATACATAGATATATATACATATATATAGTTATTAATTTCTATTTGTTTATTTATCTGTGTATTTATTATGTTTTCAGGATCCTCTATCGTCATATGTTGTGGTGTGTGCTATTGCTCCATTCTAGTTTTCTATTCAGGCTAGGTTTATTTTCTATTATATGTGTAGCTTCTGTAATTTATCTAATTGTTGCATCTGTTCTATGTGTGGACAATATCTTAATCTCTATGTTATTGATTGATCCCCCGTGTTCCTGTTCGGCGTGCTGGTACAGAATCGATGAGCTTTTACCTTCCTTGAGTTGTCTCCAATGTCATTCACCCGCTCTCCTATGCTTCTTGCTGTTTCCCCTACGTATGTTACTGTCTTGTTACTGCATCATCCCTCTATACATCTTATACTATAGACTACATTTCTGGCTTTACAGTTTGTTTGTGGGCTAAATCTACATACAGTGCAATAGTTATCCGTACAGAGGGTTCTACTAAAAGGATAGGTTCTACCAATTATAGATTTGATAGGGTTGCCTGGCTTTTCAACAACCTTAATTCTTAGTTTAAGTTTATCTAGGGTCCTTCTAAAGCGGTACGCCAGTTCACCTCCAGGGGTGGTGTCAACGAACATGACACTCTGGTATTTATGGCTATCATACCAAGAGTTGGCCTTCCCTATTTTCTTTTTTGTCCTTTCTATAGTGTTCTATGACTTGTTCCTATAGATTGGGCAAATCCCATTCCTATCATTACATAATATATTATCAAATTTCTTCATGGCTCCTTTGTATACTCTGATCCTTTCTTTATGGCTGTAACCTGAGAACTGCATGCGGTGAATGAAATACTGTATGTGTCTCTTTAATTCTGTAGGCTCGCACATGCGTGACACATTTCTCATTATTCTGACGAGGTCTGCCATCAAAATATTGAATTTGGCATTGCCCGCAATGGCTGAGTTCCGGTGGATTAGGTATTTTGAGGCCATAGGTTTTGCATAGTATGAATGAAGGATTTGGGTTTTATTTTTCACAATTTCTAGCCAGAGTTCAGTGTCTAGTACTGGTAGTCTATGGTTGGGGTGTTTAGTGGGGTAGTCTATTGTGACCTTAATACTCTGGTGGATGGAGTTAGCTATTTGCTGGATGCTCTCCATAGTATTAGTTTCTATTACTATATCAACATTACTCTCTTGTGGGGGTGCCTTTACTACTATGTTGATATCATCAACATAGCGAGAATACATGTTTACGAGTATGGATTTCTGCAGTAGGCATTCTTTAAGCCTTCTGTCCCACCATACCATGAAAAGGTTGGCCACATCACCAGCGATACTAACACCGATGGCTGCCCCCTCGTCCTGGGCATATATTTTATTATCAAATTTAAATGTGTGGCCTTTTAGGGTAACTCTTATACTAGCTCCTAGTGCATGTGCTATCATTTTCTTTACCTGATGGACATTTGCGGGGCTCCGTATGGCTCTGGTCCATCCGCGCCA
>NC_043014.1:25235508-25253008 GCF_006345805.1 Octopus sinensis | reverse complement strand
CGTACACATGCGTCATACAATCTACCTTTTACTCTGAGTGAGAGGCCCTCTGTCACCAGCAGAGGTAAGAGCTCTCTGAACTTTGCCCAGGCTATTCTTATTCTAGCCGTTACACTTTCATCGCCCCCTCCCCCGCTACTGACTTGGTCATCAAAGTAATGGAAGCTATCAACTACTTCTAGTTTTTCTCCCTGGAATGTGGCAGAAGTTGTTCTCTGCACATTTTCAGTGTTTATTGCTCCTGAGTATCTGCCACATACAAAAACTGTCTTCCCAATTAGCCTTCCTTTGATATTGCTGCACCTCCTATGTGTCCATAGCTTATACTGGGTACATCTTATAGAGTTTCTACCAACGCCTTTTCCACAGATCACGCAGGGCCATCTACCTGAAGGAGTATGTGGTTTGCCTGCCTTGCTACTTATTAGGACTTTGGTTTTAGCTAGGTGGATTCTCAGGTCCATCGATTCTAATCCTTGTTTCCACAATTGAAACTTCTCCTCTAGTTCTGATAGTGACTCAGCAATTAGAGCAAGGTCATCAGCATAGAGGAGCTCCCAGAAACATCCTGTCTTGAATTCTTGTTATTGCGTGATATATATGTGCGTGTGTGTGTATTATATACACATATATGTGTATATATTATATACATAAATATTAAATATGTAAGTATATTATATATATGTGTATATATATTATATATATATATATATATATATATATATATATATATATATATCTATATATATATATATAGGGATCACCAATACTTTATTTTCTCCCCTTCTACCTACCTCTCCTGTGTGATCTTCTGTCCGGCATTTGCCATGACATTCTCTCCCTGTTTAATTCTGTTTCTTTGTATCCAAAGATTTTCTCAATTACCGAGAGTTAAACTAATACATGTGTTTGTTGTTTACACACCCGTCTTCGTGTCTTGTTTTTTGTAAATTCTCACTATATATATTATATATCTATGTACATATATTTAAGATATATATTATATACATATAAAATATATATATATTTATATTATATATATATATATAATATTGATACACATATTATATATATATATATATATAATATATATATATATTGTAAATTTATGTTGTAAATTTATTTATTTATATTATGAAATTGAGACCCGAAGAGTGGCTATGTATCATTGGATCTAAGAAATATTAATTTTTGAGATTATCGATTTTGATATTACAGATTTGTATACAAAGCCACGAAATGCGTGTTGTCGTTTTAATGTGTATTTTTTTTAATGAGTATTATTTAGCATAGAAATTTTAGTACAATGTAAATAATAATATATTTAAATATATATAAATATCTTTCATTATTAATTTAATTACTTTATGGAGTCACTAGCAGAGTTACCTGGCATTGCTCTAGTTACATACAATTGAAGAATTAGACTTTTCTCTTATATTTTCTGTAATGAACTGGAATATCTGTTTCGAATTTCATCAAAATTGCAGATGAGGGTTATCTCCCTCCTTACGCACACTAAAAAAAATTGTAATCGTGCCACATGTATCCCATACTACTGATTTTTATGCACATATTCCAAAATTCCAGTCTTGTAGAACCTGTTAAAAGGATTTTGCTGCTGAAAAATGGAGGTCATGGAGCTCTAAAATGTGAGAGTTAAGGACTCTATTGGGGGTGGGCATCTTAACGTCAACCAGAGAAGATGAATTGTTGAGAATCTTTTTAACTTGGGTTTTATATCTATTGTTTGAATTTCTTTGAAATAGGAAATATATGTTCACTGGGTTTGTAAAAGAGAGCAAAGCTACAGGAAACCAAAAGATGAATGATCACAATAAGCAGCCAGCTACAGTACCCTAGTCGTTACCACTCCCAATATAGTATTCCTCACCATGCAGGTAACAGGCACAGCATTATGAATCTAAAACAATCGGAAGGGCGTGACCCAACTGAAATAAACATTAACAACTGTGTTACGTGAACACTAAGGATAAATGAAAGTTGGAATTTGCGAATGACTACTATACTGACACGTAACTGGACAGAATAAATTTACAATCTATTGATATAATAAATATGAATGTATACATATACATACATGTATATAAATATATAAATGTGTGTGTGCATGTGTGTGTAATATATATATATATATATACACAAACACACAATGATAAATTGATAGATACAACTGAGTGGGCAAACGAAAATGTGAGACACAGCGTAGTGCTTTTTTTATGTTGATAAGCCTGGTACTTATACTATCAGTTTCTTCTTGTGAAACTAGTAAGTTATGGGGCTCTAAATAAACAAACAGCAGTTGTGAAGCAGTGATGGGGGAGAAACACAAAGACACACACATAGACTTACATGTATACATATATATACGATAGATTTCTTTCAGTTTCTGTCTACAAAATCCACTGACAAGGCTTTTGTTGGTCTGAGGCTATAGCAAAAGACACATGCCAAGTCACCACCACACAGTGGGACTGAACCCAGGACCATGTGTTTTGGGACAAAGTTTGTTACCACACAGCCACACCTGCAGCTATGTATGTGTGTGTGTATGGGTGTGTATATGTATACATGTATCTATCTCTTATTATAAAAGGCAGATTTTATCTGCCTCCCTTTGTAAGTTATAGAAATCTACAATATAGGATTTCTTCAATTACAATTTAACTAGCATTTTTAAGAGTAGAATGCATCGGGTCATGCCAGGTCCAGTTTTTAAAATTTAAACTCCAATTAAGCAAAATTTACAGAAAACTCACATTCTGGTGTGTATGTCAAATGCTTTTCTTAGTCTGGTTTACAGCACACGCAAACGCACACACACAGTGTGCAACGAATAAAATGAAAGTAAATAGTGACAGAGTGATTTGAGGAAGACTAAACTGAAAGTATTTAAACCACTACTCAAAAAATAAAAAAACACAGCAAACAGAAACAAATAAATACATAACGATTTACTCCTCACACAATTTCTTCAATTAGAATTTACCTAAGATTTTTCAAAGTACTCCATTCGCTCATGCCATAATATATTTCTGTCAATTTCACCCCCAATTAAGACAAAATTCGAGAAAACTCAATATTTTAACATTTCACTCCGAAAGCATTGATGTACATGTGTGCGTGCGTGAGTGTGTGTGTGTGTGTGTTTGATGGGTTGTGCGACACAGAAAGTGTGGTGTGTAAGTGAAGTGCTTTTGTTAGTGTGTGTAAAGAGACAGACAGAGTGAAAGACAGAAATAACTGAAGTTTTCACTATGATATCATCACGTGCGAAAAAATTCGAAGGGTTTTGAACAATTGAGATACAGATGTCACGCCTGTATTGAAACCATTGCTAAGCTGCCGTAATTGCTTAATTAAGACTTTGTTTAAATTGAAAGGGGCAAATATGTGACGAGGTTGAAAAAAAATACCCCAGAAAAAAAAATGTACTGCTGGTATTTATATAATTCACTACTATTTTGCTACAATGTCATGAAAAAGAAAAAATTTAGGTATGTAAATCGAATTCGCCACCCCCTTTTCCCTGTTCGCGTTTGTGTAAAAAAAATTATATTAAGTTTTAAAAATTATTTACTTTGTTCACAAAATATTAATATTAATTAATTTTCAAGAATTATTTAATTTTATTCTGTAAAATAGTAATTAATTCATTTATCTGTAAATCCGCGAGGTTGTTACTCAGGCACCTACAATGGTAACCTTCAACTAACACTATCTCCTCCGAGACCCTGTGGTGCAAGTTGACCAAAATTGAGAGTATTGTAGAAGAAGGGTTGCTCTTCCTTCCATAGAACATAAAATTCAAATCGGACCATGTTAACACCAAAAATTATTTACATCAAAAAGATGCTTTTTTCTATGAAAATCCCTATTTTTTACGATTTTTTCACTGCTGTGTCGCCACTTTTCGGTGTATTTCGACCAGAAAAATGTTCACAAAATTTTTACTTTTCAAAATTACAATTCCAGCGGGTCGAAACAAACCCGAGCAACGCCGGGCGATACTGCTAGTGTGTATATATATGTTTGTACATATTACATGTACATCTAGATATATATATACATCTACACATATACATGTATACATATATCTATATGTATAGAAATAAATGTATACGTATACAGCTGTACATATACATGTATATCTATACATCCATATATATACATGTGTATGTAAGTATATATATACACATGTATATGTATATATATATATATATATATATATACACACATGTATATGCATATATATATATATATATATACACACATGTCTATATACATAAGTATATAAACACATATATATATATGTATATATATATATATATATACATGAATATATATATATATACATATACATATACATACACACACACACACACACACATATATATATATATATATATTAATATATATATATATATATATATACACACATGTATATGCATATATATATATATATATATATATACACACATGTCTATATACATAAGTATATAAACACATATATATATATATATATATATATATAATATATATACATGAATATATATATATACATATACATATACATACACACACACACACACACATATATATATATATATATATAATATATATATATATATATATATATATATATATATATATACATACATACATGTATATATATCATCATCATTATCATCATCATCGTTTAATGTCCGTTTCCATGCTAGCATGGGTTGGACGATTTTGACTGAGGGCTGGTGAACCAGATGGCTGCACCAGGCCCCAATCTTGATGTGGCAGAGTTTCTACAGCTGGATGCCCTTCCTAACGCCAACCACTCCGGTACCGGTGGTACTGGCAACGACCTCGCTCGAATCTTTTTGCACATGCCACCAGCACAGGTGCCAGTAAGGCGATGTTGGTAATGATCATGCTCAAATGATGCCCCTTTACGTGCCACCGGCACGGAACCCAGTTGGCTGCTTTGGCGTCGATCACACTCGGATGGTGCACTGGGGACCCTACTAGCACGGGCACAAGTGCCAGTAAGGCAATGCTGGTAATGATCACACTCGAATGGTGCATTTTATGTGCCACTGGCACAGAAGATGGTTAGCTGCTCTGTCAACGATCACGCTCGTATGGTGCTCTTTGCACACCGATAGTACGGATGCCAGTCATCGAATGTGATTTTGATTTTGATTTTACTTGCCTCAACAGGTCTTCGCAAGTAGAGTTTAGTGTCCAAGGAAGGAAAAGGTACGCATAATCGGGCTGGTTACGCTCCTGGCATGGGCCACAGGTTATGGTCTCATTTGGCTTTCCAGGTCTTCACAAAAACAGCATATTTCCAAAAGTCTCGGTTGCTAGTCATTTCCATGGTGAGGCCAAAAGTTCGAAGGTTGTGCTTCACCACTTCATCCCAGGGCTTCCTGGTTCTACCTCTTCCACAGGTTCCCTCAACTGCTAGGGTGTGGCGATTTTTCATATAGGCATCCTCCTCCATTCTCGCCACATGACCATACCAGTGCAATCGTCTCTCTTGCACACCACATCTGATGTTTCTTAGCTCCAACATTTCTCTCAAGGCACTACACTCTGTCGAGTATGCACACTGACATTACACACCCAGCGGATCATACTGGCTTCATTCCTTGTGAGCTTACGCATGTCCTCAGCAGTCACAGCCCATGTTTCACTATCATGTAGCATGGCTGTTCATACACATGCGTCATACAATCTACCTTTTACTCTGAGCGACATGTCCATTGAAATCGCCAACCACAAAGAGATGGTCCCTGTCATTTGTCAATGCGGTAGTCTGCAAGAGGGTGTCATAGAATCGGTCTTTCTGTCCATCGGGTAGCCCTGGTTGAGGGGTATAGGCCGAGATAATGGTTGCTAACCCATGATGGAGCATTAATCTAATCTTAAGTATTCTGTCGCATACTCTAACTACCTCAATTACTTTATCTACCCATTTCTCCGCAAGAAGTATATCCACACGCCCAATCCCGTCAGTGTTCCCTGCCCAGAAAATCTTGTACCTGTGTTCTTTGACTGTGAGGAACCTAGCAGAACCTCCTCTCCACCTCACTTCTTGGATGCAGCACATATCGACACATCTCTGTTCAAGCATCTCAACAATCTCACCAGACCTACCTTTCAGTGTGCCGATGTTGAGAGTGCCAACCCTGAGGGTGTGGGAGGTATGGGCCCTAGAGATTCTGGGACAGGAGACAGTGGTGTCATGTACCTGAAAAGTGAGCTCGCATTTAGCAGAATTCATAAGCAAACAATAATCTTAAGTTCAACCTGCGTACACTACACTATCATGTTTTGCACTGTATGATCACCACCTTATATAGTAGGCGTGGGTTTGGCATAAGGCCTCTAGATGTGTTCATGGGAGACAAGCAAGGAAGACGAAATAGGGACTTCCGGTAAGGGTGGAGGGGGTGGGAGGGAGGGCAGGTGGGCGAACCGCAAACTGGCAACCATGCGCTAGGAGTTAAAAGAGACAGAGCGAAGGCCGATAGATAGATAGATAGATAGACATATAGTGTAGGAATGAAAAGAGACAGAGTGAACGCCGATAGATGACACAGTGGGGGGGGGGGCACGACATACATGAGGAATGGTTCTGGGATTTGGAGAAAGACAAGACTGGAGATGAAAGGCTGTGTGATCGTGTGATAAATTTTCATGAGTGAAAGAATATGTTGCAAATTAAGGAAATGTGTGAGCTAGGGTTTAAGACGAAAACTATAGAACTATATTTACATGATGGCATGGTTTTGAAAGAGACAGAATAAGACAGTATAGCTAGAAAATAATAAGGGTTTATGATGATGATACTTGCAAAAATACAATGAAAGGTAAGTAACAAGTTGAAGCTTAAAAATCTCTTATCTGAAATTTTTCATCCTCTGAGATTCATATTTACAGCCAGGGCATATATATATATGTGGCCGATGCCAGCGCCGCCTACACTGGCTTCCGTGCCGGTGGCACGTAAAATACACCAATCCAACCGTACGACAGGCACCCATGCCAACCCCCTTTGCTTGCGAAGACATGTTGGGGCAAGCAAAATCGAAATCTAATTGAACCAGCCAGGATCCCTGGTCTGGTGGTACGTAAAAAATACTATCCGACTTGTGGCCGATGCCAGCGCCGCCTCGACTGGCTTCCGTGCCAGTGGCACATAAAATACACCAATCCAACCGTGGCCGTTGCCAGCCTCGCCTGGCACCTGTGCAGGTGGCACGTAAAAAGCACCACTACACTCACGGAGTGGTTGGCATTAGGAAGGGCATCCAGCTGTAGAAACATTGCCAGATAAGATTGGAGCCTGGTGCAGCCTTCTGGCTTCCCAGATCCCCGGTCGAACCGTCCAACCCATGCTAGCATGGAGAACGGACGTTAAACGATGATGATGACGATGATGATATATATGTAAATTTAAATTTAAAATAATAAGGGTGCAAAATTGAATATTAATTTGGATGCTAAGTACGGCATGTGTAAAATTTGGATGAAATTGGTTGAGTAGTTTTCAAGTTTTAGGGATTCACAAAGGCAGACAGACAGACACACATTCTCAGTTTTATATATATATAGATATATAGATATATTGAACACACACATATATATATATATATATGTATATATATATATAAATAAAACATATGCATACATACATATATGTACATACCTACATCAATATGTATATATACATGCATATATATATATATATTATATATATTATATATATATATATATATATATATATTATATATATATATATATATATATATATATATATATATATATATAGGAGTGCAGGACACCACAAATAAATGTAGAACACAACGAGGCCTGTCTGTCTTCCTCTCTACCTGTCTGTCTCCTTATTTTTTACACTTTCTGGTTTCTTTTCCTCTCTTTCTCTCACTCCTCCTCCTCCTCTCTCTCTCTGGCCGCTGACCGGACTACTAAACTTCCTTTCTCTCGCTGCTTTCAACAAGTCAACAAGGACTTTCTTCTTGTCTCCAGCAAGTCGATCTTCTGAATTGCGTTCCAATGAATGTTTCCACCGTCTAGGCTTAAAAAAGCCCTTAATGTTTGTTTCCTTGTCCTCTTTTTATTTTTTATGTGTACTGTATTTTTATTTATTTGTATTGCTTTTACGTCCTGTTCTTGTCACTTTTTTTTTTTCTATTTTTACCCCTCTGCAAAAGAATTTTATTTGATTCATTTTGCAGGAAGGACTGCTTCGGCCGGATCATGTTCTGCCCTTACCTTCGAAACACGCATTGAGTCGAACCAGGGGCAGCTGATGAAGGGGAATATTCCTTGTATTGTTTGTCTTATACTCTGATTTTTCGTTGTTAAAAATATGTTTGTTTCCTTGTTTGTTTTTATGTTTTCGTTTCTCGTTGTTCTACGTTTATTTGTGGTGTCCTGTACTCTGATATGTACATATACATATAGATGTAGGTATGTATATATATGTATGTATGCATGCATATGTTTTATTTGTTAAATTATTATTATATGATTGAACGCCTCGCGTCACTTTCTTATTTCCCCAAGTAAGTTTTTATTATATATATATATATATATATGTATATATATATTATATATATATATATATGTATTATATATATTATATAATTATTGGTGGCACGTAAAAAGCACCCACTACACTCACGGAGTGGTTGGCGTTAGGAAGGGCATCCAGCCGTAGAAACACTGCCAGATTTGACTGGGCCTGATGAAGCCTTCTGGCTTCACAGACCCCAGTAGAACCGTCCAACCCATGCTAGCATGGAAAACGGACGCTAAACGATGATGATGATGATGATGATATATATATATATATATATATATAAAGAGCAATAAAGATTCAAGTTAATTTAAAAGAATTTACTTGAATATGGTACCTAACTAGATAGATGCACAAAAAAAAAAACTATACTGATTTAACAATACAGTAATGTGGGGTGATTATAAGCGAGAAAGAAGCAACAAGAATGGATAGGTTTTTAGTACGATCGTTTCATACAAGGACAGGTTTTATTAAAAGTTGCAAAGATTACAGCATATAAACGAGTCCCGTACTCATCAGCTAAAAACATGTAAGTTCTCTAGACATCCTAGTGTTTGAGGCTATACATGAAGTAATGTAGATAATAAACAGATTTCTAAAGTTCATTAAAGTTCTTTAAAGATGATGTACAGTCTATCACAGAATTTTAAAAAAGTTTTGATAGCATCACAGAGAAGGTGACCTAATCCATATGAATTTCCATAGATATGATGAGGGATTATATATAATCCCTCATCATATCTATGGAAATTCATATGGATTAGGTCACCTTCTCGTGATGCTATCAAAACTTTTTTAAAATTCTGTGATAAGACTGTACATCATCTTTAAAGAACTTTAATGAACTTTAGAAATCTGTTTAATTATCTACATTACTTCATGAGTATAGCCTCAAACACTAGGATGTCTAGAGAACTTACATGTATTTTAGCTGATGAGTACGGGACTCGTTTATATGCTGTAATCTTTGCAACTTTTAATAAAACCTGTCCTTGTATGAAACGATCGTACTAAAAACCTATCCATTCTTGTGCTTCTTTCTCGCTTATATATATATATAAGATTCAATAATTTAAAAGAATTTACTTGAATATGGTACCTAACTTAGATGCACCAAAAAAAAAACTATACTGATTTAACAATACAGTAATGTGGGGTGATTATAAGCGAGAAAGAAGCAACAAGAATGGATAGGTTTTTAGTACGATCGTTTCATACAAGGACAGGTTATTAAAAGTTGCAAAGATTACAGCATATAAACGAGTCCCGTATCATCAGCTAAAATACATGTAAGTTCTCTAGACATCCTAGTGTTTGAGGCTATACTCATGAAGTAATGTAGATAATTAAACAGATTTCTAAAGTTCATTAAAGTTTTAAAGATGATGTACAGTCTTATCACAGAATTTTAAAAGTTTTGATAGCATCACAGAGAAGGTGACTAATCCATATGAATTTCCATAGATATGATGAGGGATTATATATAATCCCTCATCATATCTATGGAAATTCATATGGATTAGGTCACCTTCTCTGTGATGCTATCAAAACTTTTTTAAAATTCTGTGATAAGACTGTACATCATCTTTAAAGAACTTTAATGAACTTTAGAAATCTGTTTAATTATCTACATTACTTCATGAGTATAGCCTCAAACACTAGGATGTCTAGAGAACTTACATGTATTTTAGCTGATGAGTACGGGACTCGTTTATATGCTGTAATCTTTGCAACTTTTAATAAAACCTGTCCTTGTATGAAACGATCGTACTAAAAACCTATCCATTCTTGTTGCTTCTTTCTCGCTTATATATATATATAAAGATTCAAGTTAATTTAAAAGAATTTACTTGAATATGGTACCTAACTTAGATGCACCAAAAAAAAAAACTATACTGATTTAACAATACAGTAATGTGGGGTGATTATAAGCGAGAAAGAAGCAACAAGAATGGATAGGTTTTTAGTACTGGTTTTTAGGTCTTCTAAAGACAACTGGAGATTCCTATGGGACAACCTGCTAAGAGCCACCGACCAGATAAGTGGATGGTGCAAAGTCCCCTCTTGACCCAAAATAACGCCGTGGTGGAACAATGTTGTTGACAGGGCTATTAGACAAAAGAAACAGGCTTAGAAGGGCTGGAAGAACGGTGGTAGCAGGGAAGTGTATCAGACTTCCAAAAGAGAAGCTACTGCCAAAAGAGAGGCAGGTTTACTTAGCCAGAGGGGAAGCAGATAAGAAAAAATTTGCCAATGTTCTGTACCGTGAGGATGAAAGACTTGAGGTATTTCATGTTGCAAGACAATGTGTGAGAGAACATCGTTATGTGGTAGGAGAGAAATGTGTTCGCATGGATGATGATTCACTTGCGCTGAATGAGGATGCAAAGAGAGAGGTTTGGAGATGCCACTATGAAAGGTTGCTGAATAAAGAAAATAAATGGGAGAATGAGAGTCTGCCAAATATCGACTCAACAGAGGGATCAGCTATCCGAGTTGACAGTTCCTTGGTAGTTAAGGCAATTAGAAGCATGAAGACAGGGAAAGCCCCAGGCCCATCAGGAATTACTGCAGAGATGCTCAAAATATCTGGCAGTGTTGGCTATAGCCTAGTCACCCATATAGTTAACCAGGTGATACATGAAGGAGTCATACCCAATGACTGGTCTAGCAGCATAATAGTCAACTGCTACAAAGGTAAAAGTGACGCTTTAGATACAAATAATTACAGACGCATCAAGCTGTTGGATCAGGTAATGAAGGTTACGGAGAGGGTCACAGCCCAACTGATTAGGGAGAGAGTCAGTTTGGTTTCATGCCAGGGAAAAGCACCACTGATGCCATATTTCAGGTAAGACAGCTGCAGGAGAAATACATAGCTGAAGATAAGCCCCTATAGCTGGCTTTTGTTGACATGGAGAAAGCCTTAGACAGGGTTCCCCTATCTCTTATCTGGTGGTCAACGAGGAAACTAGGGAAAAATGAATGGTTAGTGAGAGCTGTGCAAGCCATGTACAGGGACACTAAATAAGGTGAGGGTTGGCAACAAAAACAATGAAGAATTCCGGGTATAGGTAGGGGTCCACCAAGGTTCAGTCCTCGGCCCCCTCCTATTTATCATAGTCCTCCAGGCAATAACGGAGGAATTCAAGACAGGATGTCCGAGGGAGCTCCTCTATGCTGATGACCTTGCCCTATCAGAACTAGAGGAGAAGTTTCAAGTGTGGAAACAAGGGTTAGAATCGAAGGGCCTTAGAATCAACCTAGCTAAAACCAAAGTCCTAATAAGTAGGAAGGCAGACAAACCACAAATCCCTTCAGGCAGATGGCCCTGCTCAATCTGTTGTAGAGGCGTAGGTAGAAACTCTATAAGATGTACCCAGTGTAAGCTATGGACACATAAGAGGTGGAGTAATATCAAAGGAAGGCTAACTGGGAGGATAGTTTTTGTATGTGGCAGATGCTCGGGAGCAATAAACACAGAAAATATGCAGAGAACAACTCCTGCCACATTCCAGGGAGAAAAACTTAAGTAGTTGATAGCTTCCATTACTTTGGTGACCATTGGAGGAGGGTGCGCTGAAAGTGTTGCTGCTAGAATAAGAATAGCTTGGGCAAAGTTCAGAGAGCTCTTACCTCTGCTGGTGACAAAGGGCATCTTGCTCAGAGTAAAAGGTAGACTGTATGACGCTTGTGTATGAACAGCCATGCTACATGATAGTGAAACATGGGCTGTGACTGCTGAGGACATGCATAAGCTCACAAGGAATGAAGCCAGTATGATCCGCTGGATGTGTAATGTCAGTGTGCATACTCGACAGAGTGTAGGTGCCTTGAGAGAAATGTTGGAGCTAAGAAGCATCAGATGTGGTGTGCAAGAGAGACGACTGCACTGGTATGGTCATGTGGCGAGAATGGAGGAGGATGGCTATGTGAAAAAGTGCCACAACCTAACAGTTGAGGGAACCTGAGGAAGAGGTAGACCCAGGAAGACCTGTGATGAAGTGGTGACGCATGACCTTCGCACATTAGGCCTCACCAAGGAAATGACTAGCAACCGAGACTTTTGGAAATATGCTGTGCTTGTGAAGACCCGGAAAGCCAAATGAGACCATAACCTGTGACCCATGCGAGGAGCATAACCAGCCCGCTTATGCATACCTTTCTTTTCCTTGGACACTAAACTCTACTTGCGAAACCTGTTGAGGCAAGTAAAATCAAAATCAAAATCACATTCGATGACTGGCATCCGTACTAGCAGTGTGCAAAGAGCACCATACGAGCATGATCGTTGACAGAGCAGCTAACCATCTTCTGTGTCAGTGGCACATAAAAGGCACCGTTCGAGTGTGATTGTTACCAGCATTGCCTTACTGGCACTTGTGCCCGTGCTAGTAGGGTGCCAAGAGCACCATCTGAGCATGATCGGTGCCAGAGCAGCCAATTGGCTTTCGTTCTGGTGGCATGTAAAAGGGCACCATTTGAGCATGATCGTTACCAACATCGCCTTACTCTCGGAGTGGTTGGCGTTAGGAAGGGCATCCAGCTGTAGAAACTCTGCCAAATCAAGATTGGAGTCTGGTGCAGCCATCTGGTTCGCCAGCCCTCAGTCAAAATCATCCAACCCATGCTAGCATGGAAAGCGGACGTTAAACGATGATGATGATGATGATATATATACATGTATTTATATACATATATAAATAAACACATGTATATATATATATATATATATATATATAATAACAAAGGGTAAAATTAAGTAATTAAGAAGTAATCAGTAATTTCACCAGGTACAATTCGGCATGAAAAAGACCAATTCATGGTAAGCTTAAGTAATACTCTATATTTGCTTCACCACATGTATATATATGCATATATATATATAATATATATATATATATATATATATATATATATATATTTATATATACACATATGTATATATATATATATACTAGCAGAATTGCCGGCGGTGCCGGGCTGCTGAATTGCTTGAAAGTTCTGTTAATGATTGCACTGAATTATGATGATTATTCGGGCAAATATTGATATAAGTTTACGGTGGGAGATAAGGACTTAACGATCAAACGTGTGCCATTGCATTGTTTTGGGGGAACCAAATTTCTAATGAGCATTATAGGGGCACCAACTTTAAGTTTGAGAATGTGTGGTGGTAGTCCGGGGGGCTGAAAGGAATTGAGTACTTCTATTGGATAGTTGATGACGTCCTCTGGGTCAGGGGTTGTATTGATAGACTTATATACATAGACATCCCCAGGAATGAGTTTTAGCATTTCATCATTAATATGGTGAACAGTTTTATTCCACGGGGTCAGAATAGCCCTTTGGTCAATCCAATCCATATTCTGATAATTAGCTTGTAGATCTGGGAACACTGCATCTCTGAGATCAGAAGGCGTTTTAACAATGGTACAAATGGAATCGATGGCAATATTACCATTTTCATCCCCTGGTATTTTGCCTTCGCCAAGTGCATGGAGGGTGTGAGAAAATGCTGCTGATGTGATATTACGACGCATATGAGCACACATATTGGTGTGAAATTTGAGAGTCTTCACCAGTGGCCACAATGTGGATGACTTAAGACACGCACTTACTGCATCAGCTCTAGTCTCTTTGGGAATAATGGAAAGTGTTTGTCGGAAGTCCCCTGAAAGAAGAAGTGTTATGCCTGACATGGGAGCTGAAGAGTGTTTGATGTCTCTGAGAGATCTATCTAGTGCCTCAAGAGCACCCCTGTGGGCCATCATGCATTCATCCCAAACGATAAGCTTGCATCGTCTGAAGACTTCTGCCTGATAGGAGCTGTTACTGATGTTGCAAGTTGGTGTCTCAGTCTTCACTAAGTCAAGCGGAAGCTTGAAAGTGGAGTGAGCTGTCCTGCCACCTGGCAACAAAGTAGCCGCAATTCCAGATGATGGCACAGCTAGGGCAATGCCTTGTGTTCGCCTAATCTCAGCCAATATTAATTTGTTGAGAAAAGTTTTCCCAGTGCCCCCAGGAGCGTCCAGGAAAAAAATCCCCCCAGCTTTGACCCGGAATGAATTAACAACGGAGTTGTAAGCGAACTTCTGTTCTGGAAGGAGCTTTGGTTCATTGTCGGCTATGTACTCGGCAAGCTCGTCAACATTAAAACATGTCTCACGCAGCAAATGTGAAAACAGAGTGTTTGTGCCTTCCCGGTTTCTTGAAGGTAGGCCATAGACCGGCAAGGCACTACCGCCCATATCAAGTACAGTATCTTCGAACGTAGTTTGTTACCACACAGCCACACCTGCCCCTATGTATGTGTGTGCGTGTGTGTGTGTGTGTGTGTGTGTATGCATGTGTGTGTATGGGTAGATATATTATGCATGTATATATGTGTATATATATGTACATATTACATGTACATCTATATATATATACATCTACACATAAAATACAAAGTTATATCTTGATATCGCTAGTGATAACAATACTCAAAATATATAACAGACTGGAATTGTAGGCCCGTCTCTTGCAATTTCGATCAATTGGATCTTGTCCTCCCTCTTGTATAGAAGTGTACTGCTGCAGCGAAATTCATTTTTGGACTTTCTTCTATCGAAGACATTTTAACAAAAATGCTTCCGTAAAGGCGGTGAAAATATTGTCAATTTCCCCAAACAGGGACACAATTCAATTTTTAAACAATAACCAAAGCCCCTTCTCCGAAAGGGGGAGGGTTACGGTTTACAATTATTTAACAAATGCAACACAACAACGTTTCCATTACGAGGAACCAACAAACGTGATTACAATAGTCAAACAGTAATAATAATAACAACGAATCTTTTTAATTTATCCCCATTTATGTGAAACCACTTATTCAAGTTCAAGTCATTGATGCAATTTTATACGAATTGCTAATACACACACACACACACATAATAAGGGTAAAAAATTGAATATTAATTTGATTAATATGAATTGAAAACGAGTGGTGTAGCATATAAGACCATAGCGGATCTTTCTCTAGCAAAAAGGATGACCAGTATTAATGACTCGTCCCTGTTATAAAAATACTTTCACTTTAATTTATGCACACTTGCAAAGAGAAAGGAGGAGAAAGTGTAGTGGTAATGGAAGGAGTGAAGCACTTGAAATGAAAGAGGGAAATCGTAAAATATTGAGTTTTCTCGAATTTTTGCTTAATTGGGGGTGAAATTGAAAAAACTTTACATGCCATGACCCAATGGGATCTACTTGGAAAAATCATAGGTAAATTCCAATTGAAGAAATTTCATATTCTACAATTGTATAAAAAACGAACGATTTGGGAGGCAGAGAAAATCTGCCTTTTATCATAAGAGATATATATATTATCATAAGAGATACATGTATATATATGGATGTATATATATATACATGTATATGTATACATGTATATGTACAGCTGTATATGTATACGTGTATATGTGTAGATGTATATATATAGATGTACATGTAATATGTACACACATATATATACACATATATACAATCAAACATATATACACCTATATATACACACAAACACACACACACATACATAGCTGTAGGTGTGGCTGTGTGGTAACAAACTTTGTCCCAAAACACATGGTCCTGGGTTCAGTCCCACTGTGTGGTGGTGACTTGGCATGTGTCTTCTGCTATAGCCTCAGTGGATTTTGTAGACAGAAACTGAAAGAAATCAATCGTATATGTATATATATGTATATATGTAAGTCTATGTGTGCGTCTTTGTGTTTCTCCCTCATCACAGCCTCACAACTGCTGTTTGTTTATTTAGAGCCCCATAACTTACTAGTTTCACAAGAAGAAACTGATAAAATAAGTACCAGGCTTATCAACATAAAAAAAGCTCCACGCTGTGTCTCATATTTTCGTTTGCCCACTCAGTTGTATCTATCAATTTATCTTTGTGTGTGTGTATATATATATATATACTATATATATATATATATATATATATATATATAATACACACACATGCACACGCACACACACATATATATATATATACATGTACATATATGTGTACATTCATATATATTATATCTATAAATTGTAGACTTATTTTGTCCAGTTATGTATCAGTATAGTAGTCATTTGCAAATTCCAACTTTCATTTATCCTTAGTGTTCACGTAACACAATTGTTAATGTTTATTTCAGTTGGGTCACGCCCTTCCGATTGCTATAGATTCATAATGCTGTGCCTGTCACCTGCATGGTGAGGAATACTATATTGGGAGTGGAAACGACTAGGGTACTGTAGCTGGCTGCTTATTGTGATCATTCGTCTTTTGGTTTCCTGTAGCTTTGCTCTCTTTTACAAACCCAGTGAACATATATTTCCTATTTCAAAGAAATTCAAACAATAGATATAAGACCCAAGTTAAAAAGATTCTCAACAATTCAACTTCTCTGGTTGACATTAAGATGCCCACCCCCAATAGGGGTCTTCAATCTCACATCTTAGAGCTCCATGACCTCCATTTTTCAGCAGCAAAATCCTTTTAACAGGTTCTACAAGACTGGAATTTTGGAATATGTGCATAAAAATCAGTAGTATGGGATACATGTGGCATGATTACAATTTTTTCTAGGGTGTATTAAGAGGGAAATAACCCTCCTATGCAATTTTGACGAAATTCGAAACAGGTATTCCAGTTCATTAAAGAAAATATAAGAGAAAAGTCTAATTCTTTAAATGTATGTAACTATATATATATATATATATATATATAGGATTAAGAGATAGAACCTCCATAATGTAATTCAATAAATAATATTTATATACATTTAAATATATTATTATTTACATTGTACTAACATTTCTATA
>NC_043014.1:25223008-25233008 GCF_006345805.1 Octopus sinensis | reverse complement strand
CAGTTATTAGTCTTTTTCTATATAGGAAACACCCAGAGTTATGCATTTCTCCCATCGTTTGATGCAGCTCTGGAGACCGTTTTTGTAGAAGACCCCAGCTTGGTCCGCCAACCATGATGTGAATTTAGAAATCAAGGCTGCATCATCTGGGAAATGCTTTCCTTTCAAAAACAACTTCATGGCTGGGAAGAGGTGAAAATCAGAGGGTGCAAGGTCAGGAGAGTAGGGGGGATGGGGAGGAGTTCATAGCCGCATGCCTGTGCTTCTGATCTGGTGACACGCGAGTTGTGGACCGGAGCGTTGTCCTGCAGTAGGAGGATGCATTTGTTGATCTTGCCCCGCCTCTTGATTTTGATAGCTTATCTTAATTTCCTCAAAAGTGAAGCATAATAGGCTCCTGTAACTGTGGTACCCTTTGCCAGGAAATCTGTCATCACTACTCCGTCCTGGTCCCAGAAGACTGTGAGCATGACCTTGCCAGCAGAGGGCTGCACCCTTGCCTTCTTTGGAGGAGGTGAGTCATGGTGCTTCCACTGCATTGACTGGGCTTTGCTCACTAGATCATAGTGATGGTCCCAGGTTTCATGCTGTGTAATCAGTCTTTTGAAAAATTTTGACTCATCTTCTTGGCACATCTCCAAATTCATCCTCGAGCACTTGACGCGTTCTTGCTTCTGAAACGGTGTGAGCAACCTGGGAATCCATCTGGCAGACACCTTTTGCATATGCAAATGGTCATGAATGATAGTTTCCACAGACCGGGTACTAATCTTGACCTAATGGGCTATTTGGCGAATAGTTATGCGTCGATCTTCCAAAATGGCAGCCTCAACCTGACGGACAGATGCCTCATCAATGGCAGAAGTATGGGGGCGGGGGGCACAGATCTGGGAGCTGTTTCCACAGAGTTCCGACCATGTTTGAATTCACGATGCCAGCGTTCTTCAAGGTCATATGATAGGGCATCATCACCATAAATTACTTTCGTTTCATCAAAAGTCTCCTATGGTGTGCGGCCTTTCAAATACAAAAACCTGATCACTGCTCGAAACTCAACAGGCTCCATTTCACACTTGACTCAGTTCAAACACCTGTAAATAAGAAACCACAATTAGCTCAGAGCTGTAATTTGCCACTTAATCTATAGAGATATAAATGATTGCACATGCAATATTTCAGCTAGATCAAACAGCTGCAAGTGGGTCAGGGGCATTACTTATTGAACGTCCATGCATATACATATATTTATGTATATATACATATCATCATCATCATCATCATCGTTTAACGTCCGTTTTCCGTGCTGGTATGGGTTGGATGGTTCAACCGGGGTCTGGGAAGCCAGGGGCTGCTCCAGGCTCCAGTCTGATCTGGCAGAGTTTCTACGGCTGGATGCCGTTCCTAACACCAACCACACCGCGAGTGTAGTGGGCGCTTTTTACGTGCCACCTGCACAGGTGCCAGGGGGAGTCCGACATCGGCCACGTTCAGATGGTGCTTTTTACTTGCCACCGGCACAGAAGCCAGTCGGGGCGGGGCAGGCATCAGCCACCTTTGGATGGTGCTTTTTATGTGACACCGGCACAGAAGCCAGTCGAGTCGGCGCTGGCTACGGCCACGTTCGGATGGTGCTTTTTATGTGCCACCGGCACTGCTATCACAACTACTATTTCCATTGATATTTATTTCGATGTTTATGTTCATGTACTTGACTCAACAGGTCTCCTCAAGCACAGCGAGACGTTCTGGGATCCAGGGTACTTTGAATGGACAGGGGCTATGCGGAACTGGTGCAGGAAGCAGCCCGGGTCTTTGCAGTCACAGCATATCTCCAGAGATCTCGGTCCTTCGCCATTGCCTCAGTGAGGCCCAATGCTCTGAGGTCATGCTTGACTACCTCATCCCATGTCTTCCTGGGTCTACCTCTCCCCCTGATACCTTCAACTGTTTGGGAGTGGCACTTCTTCACACATCTCTCCTCATCCATCCGCAGTACATGACCATACCATCGCAAGTGTCACTTCTTATGTCCAGCATTTCTCTCAGGGTGCTTACACTCTGTTGTGCGTGCACACTGACATTACACATCCAGCGGATCATGCTAGCTTCATTTCTTTCAAGTTTACGCATGTCCTCTGCAGTCACAGCCCATGTTTCACTACCGTGAAGCATGGCAGTTCATACACATACATCATACAATCTACCTTTCGCTCTGAGTGAGAGACCCTTTGTCGCCAGTAGGGGTAGGAGCTTTCTGAACTTTGCCCAGGCTATTCGTATTCTAGTGGTGATACTCTCTGAGCATCCACCTCCACTACTAACTTGGTCACCCAGGTAGCGGAAACTATCAACTACTTCTAGTTTCTCCCCCTGGAGTGTGATGGAATCTGTTTTCTGAGTGTCTTTGGTGTCTATTGTCCCTGTGCATCTGCCGCACATGAAAGCTATCTTTTCAGTTAATTTCTCTTTAATGTTGCTGCACCTCTTATGTGTCCATAGCTTACATTGGGTGCATCTTATGGAGTTTCTACCTACACCTTTCCTACAGATCAAGCAGGGCCACCTGCCCGAGGGGGTGTATGCTGAGTTCACCTTCTGCTTACTATAACTTTGGTCTTTGCTACATTTACTCTAAGGCCCTTTGATTCTAACCCTTGCTTCCACACCCGAAATTTCTTTTCTAGTTCCGGTAGTGATTCTGCTATGAGAGCAAGGTCATCAGCATAGAGGAGCTCCCAGGGGCATCCTGTTTTGAATTCCTCTGTTATTGCCTGGAGGACTATGATGAATAAAAGGGGACTGAGGGCTGAGCCTTGGTGTACACCTACTTCTACCCGGAATTCTTCACTATATTCGTTGCCAATCCTAACCTTGCTGACAGCCTCTCTGTATAGAGCCTGTACAACCCCTATTAGCCATTCGTCAATCTCCAGTTTTCGCACCGACCACCAGATAAGGGAACGGGGAACCCTGTCAAAGGCTTTCTCCAAGTCCACAAAAGCTATGTAGAGGGGTTTATCTTTAGCTAGGTACTTCTCCTGCAGTTGTCGGACCAGGAATATAGCATCAGTGGTGCTTCTACCCGGCACAAAACCGAACTGCATCTTATCTAAGCAAATTGTCTCCCTAATGAGATGGGTTATGACCCTCTCTGTAACTTTCATCACCTGATCCAACAGTTTAATACCTCTGTAGTTATTTCTATCTAGAGCATCACCCTTACCCTTGTAGCAGTTGACTATGGTGCTGCTATGCTAGTCATTGGGTATGACTCCATTATGAACTACCTGGTTTACAATGCGGGTGACTAGGCCATAGCCCACATAGCCAGCTGTTTTAAGCATCTCAGCAGTGATTCCTGATAGGCCGGGGGCTTTACCTGGTTTCATATCCTTAATTGCCTTAACTACAAGGGAGCTGTCTATTCGGGGGTAGTGGTCCCTCTACTGGGTCAACATTTGGCAGGCTCTCCTCCTCCCATTCATTCTCCTCATCAGCAGTCTTTCATAATGGCTTCTCCAAGCCTCTTTCTTTTCACCAACAGTAAAAGCAAGTGCCCCATCATCCATGCGGACACATATATATATAATATACATATATATTTAATATATATGTATATAATACAAATACACACACACAAATATATATATATATATATATATATATGCAATAACAGGAATTCAAGACAGGATGCCCCTGGGAGCTCCTCTATGCTGACGACCTTGCTCTAATTGCTGAGTCACTATCAGAACTAGGAGGTGCAGCAATATCAAAGGAAGGCTAATTGGGAAGACAGTTTTTGTATGTGGCAGCAATAAACACTGAAAATGTGCAGAGAACAACTTCCACCACATTCCAGGGAGAAAAACTAGAAGTAGTTGATAGCTTCCATTACTTTGGTGACCAAGTCAGTAGCGGGGGAGGGTTCGCTGAAAGTGTAGCAGCTAGAATAAGAATAGCCTGGGCAAAGTTCAGAGAGCTCTTACCTCTGCTGGTGACAAAGGGCCTCTCACTCAGAGTAAAAGGTAGACTGTATGACGCATGTGTACGAACAGCCATGCTACATGGCAGTGAAACATGGGCTGTGAATGCTGAGGACATGTGTAACCTTGCAAGGAATGGAGCCAGTTTATTCCGTTGGATGTGTAATGTCAGTGTGCATACTCGACAGAGCGTTAGTACCTTGAGAGAAAACTTGGACCTAAGAAGCGGTTGATGGAACCTGTGGAGGAGGTAGACCCAGGAAGACTTGGGATAAGGTAATGAAACATGACCTTCGAACATTGGGCCTCACCGAGGTAATGACTAGTGATCGGGACCTTTGGATATATGCTGTGCTTGAGAAGACCCGGCAAGCCAAGTGAGACCATAACCTTGTGAACTATGCCACTGGTGTAACCAGCCCACTTATGCGTACCTTTCATTGGACACTAAACTCTGCTTGCAAAGATCTGTTGAGGCAAGTGAAATCGAATACAAATTCGATGACTGGCATCAGTGCTAGTGGAGCACTAAGAGTACCATCTGAGTGTGATCTTGCCAGAGCAACAAGCTGACCTCCGTGCTGGTGGCACGTAAAAATTATCATTCGAGTGTGATCATTACCTACGTCACCTAACTGGCACTTGTGCTGGTGGCACATGAAAAAACATTCGAGTGAGTTCATTGCCAATGCCGCTGGACTGGCTCCTGTGCCGGTGGAACATAAAAAGCACCATTTGAGCGTGTCCGTTGCCTGTACCGCCTGACTGGCCCTCGTCTCAGTGGCATGTAGAAGCACCCACTACACTCTCAGAGTGGTTGGTGTTAGGAAGGGCATCCAGCTGTAGAAACTCTGCCAGATCACATTGGGGTCTGGTGCAGCCATCTGGTTCGTCAGACCTCAGTCAAATCGTCCAACCCATGCTAGCATGAAAAGCAGACATTAAACGATGATGATAATGATGATGATATATATATATACATATATATAAATATATATGTATATATATATATATACCGGAATAAACACATAAATGTGAAACAAGGTGGAATAAAGAGTACTCAAATACCAGTGGTAGAGTAATATGCTTTATTTAAAGCAGCAGAAAATTCAACAAAACCTGTTACTCTGAGTTTCTCGTTGCCGTTCATTGGACAGTTTTTGCTAGAATGGAACCGATATGTCAATTCTATCCAGACTATTACAAATGCTACACCTTTAAAAATGGACTTGTTTGATTTAGAAATAACGGTCAATTTTCGAGCGATAAACAAAAATGAGCTCAAAAATATATATATATATAAAAAAATTATAAAAATTATAAAATTCGAGGAAAAACTTTACATTGAATAAAATACATATTGACCTTAATGAAGGAAATATAATTAATACATGGAAATTGAAATTAAAATGTTAAAATGCATTAAAATATTATACAGCAGTACATATTCATATTAAAGTATACACATATATCAACATACACAGATAGATACGTGCAAACCACATACATATACAGACGTATAAATATAAAGCTAAAATATACACACAAATGCATGTATACATATGTATACGCAATCTAGTTCGCACACAAGCTAAAATCATGGATGGGGAAGTAGCGTTCTTATTTACGAAGCAAACTTTAAGACATGAGTAAGGGAGGGGGGAAGTAAAGTTGCATGAATCTATACAAGTATCGTATAGGTAGAGAAAAAAATGAAAGAAAGGAAGAGAGAGGAAAAAGAAAAAGGGGGAAGGAAAAAAAGAAAAAAGGAGGGGTGGGGAAAAACGAAATAAGAAAAATTACGTATACAAGCTGTGTAACCACGTATATTGACACATATATATAGAGACAAGTACACAAACACACAAGTTCAAGTGTATACATACACATACAATTGTGTATGCATGTGCTTAAGTACAAACATACGCTCACTTACACATACACAGAGACGTATGCTTACAAATACATATTCGTCGCTATACACATATTTACATCAAAATTCTAATTTTTGACAACATTGCTTTAAAAAAAAATGGTGAGTGTAATAATGAAAATTATACGAAAGGCATGTAAAATATAACACCCTATTTCAGATCATCTATAAATTAAAAATCAAAGTAAGCCTATACAATATAATAACATGAAATAAATTAAGCTGAAGGTTTTTCCTAAGGAATATGTAGAAATATAAACAAAATATATGCATGAGACTTTGCTATATGGAAGGAAATCTGCATGGCGCGAAACAAATCCATCGTTGCATTTACATACTAGTCCAAGAATCAAAATCAAAATTTCAAAAATCAAAATTTCAAAAATCAAAAATACAAAAAGACAAAATATATACTCTATCCATATGGTATATTTATGTTTGACATTTTAAATTTGGTTGCGTGCCTGCATAAGTTCATCAGCTCACTTCTTTGATTCAAAGAATTATTGTCTTTGAATAAAATATAAAGTTTCTCTAACAGGCAAAGATTGCATTTAAAATTATTCTTGTGTGCTCCATGTCTGTATGGTGCTGCTCTGAAGGTTCATCGGAATAGAAGACATATACCGTGGCTTCAGAATATTCGTTTAAAACGCGACTTTATTCGCATAAAAATTCATTTAGATACCCAGAAAATAGGAAGAGGACCAGCCTAGCAAAATATGTCTTGGAACTTAAAGAAAAGGAAACCCCACCTTTCAATGTGGCATGGAGCATTCTGGACAGAGCGGCACCATACAGACATATATGATAATATATATATCTACATCATATATATATATATATATCTATATATATATCATATATAATATCATATATATGTATATACATATATATAGATATATATATATATGATATATATATATATATGATGTATAATATATCTATATATATATATTATATATATATATATGGTATATATATATATGATATATATATATATATATAATATATATATATATATATATTATATATATATATATATATATTATATATATTAATATACATATATGATATATATATATATGATATATATATATATATGAGGATATATATATGATTATATATAATATATGAATATTATATATAATATATATTATATATATATATATTATATATGATATATATATATATATGATATAATATAATATATTATATACACATATATATATATATATATATATATATATAATAGGAAAAAAACAACAAGAAGGATCAGTATTTTGGTACAATTGTTTCGTACGAAGACATCTTTAATAAGGCTATAAAAATTGCAGTAAATATAGGTGACCCGTACTCATCAGCCGAAAAAACATCTGAGATCCCCAAACATCAAAGGGGGTGATGTAACACTCGTGAAACATCATGGAAAGTTCTATAAAAATGAGATTTAGATAACAAAATGATTTCTAAAAGTTCTTTTAGTATTGCACAGTCATACGAGGGACGTTCAATAAGTAATGCCTCTGACCCACTTGCAGCTGTTTGATCTAGCTGAAATATTGCATGTGCAATCATTTATATCTCTATAGAGTAAGTGGCAAATTACAGCTCTAAATTAATTGTGGTTTCTGATTTACAGGTGTTTGAACCAAGTCAAGTGTGAAATGGAGCCTGTTGAGTGTTGAGCAGTGATCCGGTTTTTGTATTTGAAAGGACGCACATCACGGGAGACTTTTGATGAAATGAAAGTAACTTATGGTGATGATGCACCATCATATGACCTTGTAAAACGTGGCATCGTGAATTCAAACATGGTCGAACTTCTGTGGAAACAGCCTCAGATCTGGTCACCCCTTCCTGCCATTGATGAGGCATCTGTCCGTCAAGTTGAAGCTGCCATTTTGGAAGATCGACGCATAATTATTTGCCAAATAGCCCATTAGGTCAAGATTAGTACCGGGTCTGTGGAAACTATCATTCATGACCATTTGCATATTGCAAAGGTGTCTGCCAGATGGATTCCCAGGTTGCTCACGCCTTTCCAGAAGCAAGAACCGTGTCGAGTGCTCGAGGATGAATTTGGAGATGTGGCCAAGAAGATGAGTCAAAAATTTTTTCAAAAGACTGATTACACAGGATGAAACCTGGGTCCATCACGATGATCCAGAGACCAAAGCCCAGTCAATGTAGTGGAAGCACCGTGACTCACCCCCTCCAAAGAAGGCAAGGGTGCAGCCCTCCACTGGCAAGGTCATGCTCACAGTCTTCGGGACAGCGGAGGTAGTGATGACAGATTCCTGGCAAAGGGTACCACAATTGCAGGAGCCTATTATGCTTCACTTTTGAGGAAATTAAGAGAAGTTATCAAAATCAAGAGGCGGGCAAGATCAGCAAAGGCATCCTCCTCCTGCAGGACAACGCTCCGGTCCACAACTCGCTTGTTGCCAGATCAGAAGCACAGGCGTATGGCTATGAACTCCTCCCCCATTTCCCCTACTTTCCTGACCTTGCACCCTCTGATTTTCACCTCTTCCCAGTCATGAAGTTGTTTTTGAAAGGAAAGCGTTTCCCAGATGATGCAGCCTTGATTTCTGAAGTCACGTTCAGGTTGGAGTACCAAGCTGGGGTCTTCTACAAAAACGGTCTCCAGAGCTGCATCAAACAATGGGGGAAATGCGTAACTCTGGGTGGTTCCTATGTAGAAAAGGACTAATAACTGTGCCAAGTTTTGTTGCTCTACTGCAATGGGAAGTGGGTCAGGGGCATTACTTATTGAACGCCCCTCGTATATCAGGTTTTTAAAAAATTTTTTCAAAACCTCTTAGTTTTCCAGAAAGTGAAGATGAAAGTGAGGGTGTGAGTTTATCCATATTGAAGAAAGTTTGATTCCTGGAGGTATGATGAGAGGTATCGTACTCACAGAATATGTATTTATCCAAGTGTAGTTCATAGTAAAGTGTGATTCAAGCTGTGTGAAGATATTTTGGATACATTTGTGTGAAATTTCTGAAAACTGCTATGTTAGAATCCGAGAAAGTTGTAGGAGGGTCAGTGAAGCGTAGCGACAGTCTTATTGTATTGAAATACTGATCCATTCTTGTTGCTTTTTTCCTATTTATAATCACCCCACTTTGTCGTATGGTTAACACCATATAGATTTCTGGTGCATCCAAGTTAAGTACCATATTCATGTGAATTCAACAGAACTCACTTGAATCTTAATTACTTGTACCGTATATATATATAATATATATTTTTTTTCTAGAAAAATTTGGGAACTAAAAACAAATAATATAGGATTCAACCTAAAATGGGATATAGTTAGAAGGGTGAAACCTTATAGAAATAGTAGGGAAGGTTGTCAACTTTGTTCTATGGAAACTTATGAAATTTTAAAACATCAGAGTAATATAAATCTGTTGAATAATCGTCTGGAGTTGGGAGGATCTTGCATACATTCCACAAGCCGAATGTTTAAATACTTTAAATAAAAATTATGAGTATTCCTATATTTTTCAAATTTTAACTTTTTATTATAATAATAATAAGAAATATACCATACTAGCTTTCAATTTAACTTTCATAGATGACTAAAAGAACTTCACTGTAAACTTGAAATTGGAATTTTTTCTAAATCTAATCTAGTTTTAAAATTAATAAAGTTTTCCCCCAGTTATAAAATACTATGCCTACTCATAATAATAAGTAATAGTTTTTTCCCTACTCTCTGTAAAGGGGATTAATGACCTTTTGACATTGACCTAGTTCCTCTCACCAAATAGCAGTAATTGGCATTTTGTTATTGAATTCCCTATATGGTATTCTGAAACCTCCCTTACCCCATTCCTACAACTAAAAAATTTTTATTACTTCTATTCTTATAGCAGTCAGATATAGCCATAGCTTTGGTCAGTCAGTGGCTGGACTTCACAACCTCATATGTTCTTTAAATTTAAATCTACATCTTTATCTGTATATCTACCTTCTCTATAATGTTACTACTTGATTTGAAAACCTTTGTATTATTGGAAAACCTATATAATTGGCTGATGAGCACTCAGCATCTTAAATCTCCTGTAAT
>NC_043014.1:25208008-25213008 GCF_006345805.1 Octopus sinensis | reverse complement strand
GGTAGGGGCCATGGTATGGCCTGACTAGTCTTGCCGGGTCTTCGGATGGTGTTTTTATGTGCCACCGACACAGGTGCTAGATGAGGCTTCCCACAGCACGGAGGCCAGTCGATGCGGTACTGGCTACGGCACGTTCGGATGGTTTTCTTGTGTGCCACAGGCACTGGTACCACAAAGATACAAATTCCATTGATGTTCATCTATTTTGATTGATTTTCACTTGCCTCAGCAGGTCTTCACAAGTGTCACAAGAAGGAAGGTATGCACAGGTGGATCGACTACGTCCCGGTAGGGGCCACGGATATGGCCTGACTAGTCCTGCCGGGTCCTCTCATGCACAGCACACTCCATAGGACTCGGTCTTCAGTCATTTTCTTGGTGAGACCTAAAGTTCGAAGGTCGTGTTTCACCACCTCGTCCCAGGTTTTCCTGGGTCGTACCTCTTCCACAGGTTCCCTCAACTGCTAGGTTGTAGCACTTTTGCACACAACTATCTTCAGCCATTCTCGTCACATGACCATACCAGCGCAGCCGTCTCTCTTGCACACCACAACGACACTTCTTAGGTTCAACTTTTCTCTCAAAGTACTTACACTCTGACGATTATGAACACTGACATTACACATCCATCGGAGCATACTGGCTTCATTTCTTGCAAGCTTACGCATATCCTCAGCTGTCACGTCCATGTTTCACTACCATGTAGCAATGCTGTACGTACACCGCATCATATAGTCTGCCTTTTACTCTTAGCGAGAGACCTTTTGTCACCAGCAGGGGTAAGAGCTCTCTAAACTTTGCCCAGGCTATTCTTACTCTAGCAGTTACACTTTCAGCACACCCACCCCCGCTACTGCTTGGTCTCCTAGGTAGCGGAAGCTATCAACTACTTCTAGTTTGTCTCCCTGGAACGTTGTAGAAGTTGGACTCTGCACATTTCCAGTGTTTATTTCTCCTGAGCATCTGCCACAGACAAAAACTATTTTCTTAGTTAGCCTTCCTTTGACATTGCTGCACCTCTTATGTGTCCATAGCTTACACTTGGTGCACCTATAGAGTTTCTACCTACACCTTTTTTACAGATCGAGCAGGGCCATCTACCTGAAGTCGTTTGTGGTTGGTCCACCTTCCTACTTATTAGGACTTTGGTTTTGGCTAGGTTGATTCTAAGGCCCTTCGATTCTAATCCTTGTTTCCACACCTGAAACTTCTCCTCCAGTTCTGATAGTGACTCAGCAATTAGAGCAAGGTCATCAGCATATAGGAGCTCCCAGGGCATCCTGTCTTAAATTCTTCCGTTATTGCCTGGAGGACTATGATAAATAAGAGGGGGCTGAGGACTGAACCTTGGTGGAACCCCAACCTCTACCCGGAATTCTTCACTGTACTCGTTGCCAACCCTCACCTTACTAGCTGCGTCTCTGTACATGGCTCGCACAGCTCTCACTAACCATTCATCTATCCCTAGTTTCCTCATTGACCACCAGATAAGGATCGGGGGACCCTATGAATTATATATATATATATATATATATATGATATATATATATATATAGATATATATATATATTATATATATATATGAGATATATATATATATATATATATATGATTATATATATATATATATATATATATGATATATATATATTATATATATATGACATATATATATATATATGATATATATAAAGTTGAGGGAGATAAATTAATATTAATTTTAATATCAATTTAAAACCAGTAGTCCAGCATTCAAAAAATCTGAGGGTCGAGAAATTCAAATATATGTGTATATTGGCAGGGCTGGCCTGCTAGGTAGCCGCCAGAATGCTAGAAATAGATCATCAACGATCAAACTACGAGGGAAATTCTCTAGAGGAAGAATTCAGCGAACACCAGAACCAATTTTGGCGGGCAGGACATATGAAAAATTAAATAAAGAACACTTATATATTATATATATGATATATATATATATATATATATATTATATATAATATATATATATAATATATATATGAATAATATATATATTATAATCATATATATATATATGAGATATATATATAATATATATGATATATATATATATATATATATATATATATATGATATATATATATATATATGATATATATATATGATATATATATATATATATATATATATATATATATATATATGATATATATATATATGATATATATATTATATGATATATATATATATATATATCATATATATATATATCATATATATATATATATATATATATGTTTGTTGTTTTTTTTTTTTTGTTTTTCCAGTTTCAGCTCTTGAGCTGTGGCCATGCTGGGGCACCGCCATTGTGGTGAAAGAGTACAGCAGGGATCACCACCCCCTGCCAGAGCCTCGTAGAGCTTTTAGGTGTTTTCGCTCAATAAACACACACAACGCCCAGTCTGAGAATCGAAAAACCTCGATCCTGCGACCGCGAGTCCGCTACCCTAACCACTAGGCCATTGCGCCTCTACGTATATATATATATATATATATATATATATAGATATATATATATATATATATATGATATATATATATATATATATCATCATCATCATCATCATCATATACGTCCGCTTTCCATGCTAGCATGGGTTGGACGGTTCAACTGGGGTCTTGGGAGCCCGAAAGCTGCACCAGTACAGTCAGATCTGGCAGTGTTCTACAGCTGGATGCCCTTCCTAACGCCAACCACTCCGAGAGTGTAGTGGGTGATTTTATGTGCCACCGACACAGGTGCCAGACGAGGCTGGCAAACGGCCACGCTCGGATGGTGTTTTTTATGTGCCACCGACACAGGTGCAGACGAGGCTGGCAGACGGCCACGCTCGGATGGTGTTTTTATGTGCCACCGACACAGGTGCCAGATGAGGCTGGCAAACGGCCACGATCGGATGGTGCTTGTTACGTGCCCACAGCACGGAGGCCAGTCGATGCGGTACTGGCTACGGCCACGTTCGGATGGTTTTCTTGTGTGCCACGTGCCACCGGCACTGGTACCACAAAGATATAAATTCCATTGATGTTCATCTATTTTGATTTGTTTTGATTTTCACTTGCCTCAACAGGTCTTCACAAGTGTCACAAGAAGGAAGGTATGCACAGGTGGACTGACTACGTCCCAGGTAGGGGCCACAGGTTATGGCCTGACTAGTCTTGCCGGGTCTTCGGGTGGTGTTTTTATGTGCCACCGACACAGGTGCCAGATGAGGCTGGCGAACGGCCACGATCGGATGGTGTTTGTTACGTGCCCACAGCACGGAGGCCAGTCGGTGCGGTACTAACTACGGCCACGTTCGGATGGATTTCTTGTGTGCCACAGGCACTGGTACCAGAAAGATACAAATTCCATTGATGTTCATCTATTTTGATTTGATTTGATTTTCACTTGCCTCAACAGGTCTTCACAAGTGTCACAAAAAGGAGGTAGCACAGGTGGACTGACTAGTCTTGCCGGGTCTTCGGAAGGTGTTTTTTATGTGCCACCGACACAGGTGCCAGATGAGGCTGGCGAACGGCCATATATATAATGATTATATATATATATATATATGATATATATATGATATATATGATAATAGATATATATATATATATATTATATATATATATATATACATATATATGATATATATATATATATATATATATATGATATATATGATATATATGATATATATGATATATATTATATGATATATAATATATATATATATATATATATATATATACATATATATATATGATATATATATATATATGATATATATATGATATATATATATATAGATATATATATGATATATATTATAAATATGATATATATATATATATGATATATATATGATATATATATATGATATATATATGATATATATATATAATATAATATATATATGATATATATATATATGTATATGATATATATATATCATATATATATATGATATATATATATATTGTATATGATATATATATATCATATATATATATGATATATATATATGATATATAATATATACGATATATATAATATATATATATATATATATATATGCGATATATATATATATATGCGATATTATATATATATATATATATATATATATATATATATATATATATATATATATTGTTATGGACGCCAAGGAAAATATAAATGAACAAAAACCATTATGCCCCTTGTTCCATTAGTTGGAATCGAACCGGCACTCCAGTTGTTCAGGACAGTGGTATTTCCTTTGTTCTGTCAAGGAACACAGTTATTAATGGATGTAGGCACTGATTCTGGCCCCATACGGTCACGGAAAGTTTAAAAAAATAAAAATGTCGTCGTATATTATCTCTCTTTTTCTAGCTGCTGGCCGTTTTAAATACAGGAGACTAAGTTGCAAAGTCAGTCAGTGAGAGACCATGAGAGGATCAGTGTGAGCATCCACCAGACAAGGGCAGATGTGGTCTAAAGAGAGACAGACTGTCAGTGAGAGAGATGACAGGACGAGAGGTAGTCAGGAAGATGACAGTCACAGACTAACAGGGGCAGAGAGAGATACATGAAGAAGCTGAGTTGTTGTAGTGGGAGTTGTGAGGTTCAGAAAATGTTGCAGACGCGGAACGTACCGGTAATGTTTTTATTTGAGTTTTGAATTCTGATGTTTAAATGAAAAAAAGAAAAATCGTTGTGTTTGCTTAAATGTAAAAAAAAAAGAAGAGAAGAGACAATGTGTTGTTGAAATGAAAAGAAGAGACTCTGGTGTAAACTGTTGAAAAGAAAAGAAAAAAAAGAACTTGTAAATGTTTAAAAAAAACAGAAGGACTGTTGAAAAGAAAAGAAAGAAGAGGTAAGTGGAACTTTAAGAGACTGTTAATTGTGAACACTGTGTCAAATAAAAATGATTTGTTTTGGAAGAATCGACTCTGTAATGTGTTTAAATGTAAATGATTTGCTTTGTTTTTCA
>NC_043014.1:25173008-25203008 GCF_006345805.1 Octopus sinensis | reverse complement strand
AAACTGAAACCCCAAGCCACCAAACAAAAAATGCTCCAATGGAATCCGAAACCCTAGAGAAGAGAAGAAATTTGGAGTGAACTCAAGGACAGGCAAATTTTACCTGCAAGGGAAATGTTGGTACGAGGAAGACAATACAAACTGCCGGTTTGTTCACTTGAGATCCGCCAAAACTACAGGGGCTTTAAGGAGAAATACTTCCCTGGGGAAAGGCATCAATTACCTCCAAAGAAAAAACATACAAATGCAGTACGCTCTTCAGATGTCATGCACAAGGCAGCAGCTGAGCAAGAGTCTGTTTTGTGCATGGCGCAAAAGATTGTGCAGTAGCTGACCTGGCTACATCAGGGGCAAATAAGGAACCTTGCCCACCACTGTGCAAGACTACCACAATCAACGGACACGGGATAGCCTCCCCTAATGCCTGCACAGTTGTCATGCAAATATTTTTACTAAATGTTGGGGGCAACAAAAGCAAAATTTTTTTCCTGAGAGACCTTGCTGCATGCAATCAAACCCTATTCGTAGCACTTGTGGAAACTCATATGAGCCCTGATATAAAGGATGCAGAAGTACACATACCAAAATATACCATACTCTGAACAGACAGAAAGGAAAGAAGCCATTGTGGAGTTGCTGTATACATCTGTGATGACCTCACAACCCAGGTCTTACAGTCATACTCAAATTCTGTATGTGACACTCTAATTGTATACATAAGACAACACATTATTTACATTATGTACATTATTTACATTTGACAGATATTTGTCTTCATCTTGTTTGTTAGCTGATATACCCTCCATCCTTCATCAGGTGTCTTGGGGAAATTTCGAACCTAGGTTCTCATTCCTAAGGTATTTTTCAATGTTGTTGTTATTGTAATTATTATTATTATTATTATTCAGGTCACTGCCTGGAATCGAACTTGGAAACTTGGGATTAGTAGCCCACGCTCTTAACCACTACGCCACTTGTCTTAACCACAGACAAGTGAACGAACAAGTGGATTTCTTTGCCACCTCACCTATAACCAGCGAAGCAGTTATGATGGATTACATTGACGTGAGCAAGGAAGATATACTACAAGCCATAGATGAGGTGGACACAAACTCAACTGCTGGTCCTGATGGTTTCTCAGCAATCCTCTTCAAATCGTGTAAGCATGCCCTGGTAAAACCACTACAACTCTTCCAGAGCTTGCTTGCAAATGGCAGGCTGCCAAGCAAACTGAAGGAGGGAATAATATGCCCAATCCATAAAGGGGGAAGTAGAGCAGATGCCAAAAACTATAGACCTATCTCTCTGACTTCACACATTAGCAAAATCATGGAATAAATAGTCAGAGGGAAACTAATCACATTCTTTGAAGGAAACAATTGAATGATACCCAGCTCTTACAACACTATGACTGGGTGTTGAGGCAGTTACTCAACAACTCAAATGTGGATATAATATATCTTGACCTTGCAAAAGCTTTTGATAAAGTGGATCATGGTATGATATGCCACAAACTGTGTGATCTTAGCATAGCTGGAAAACTTGGAGAGTGGTTACATGACTTTCTGAACGATAGAAGTCAGGCAGTAGTGGCCAATGGAGCCACCTCAAGGAAGATACAAATAGTAGCAGTGTTCCACAGGGCACTGTCTTGGGACCACTGCTTTTCACAATGGCCCTTTCAGATATGCCCTCAGCTTCCCGGATAGCCACCCTTGCTAGCTATGCAGACAATATGTGAGTTTCGCAGAAAATACAAAACCCCAGCAATGTTGCACACCTGCAGCAGGAGTTGGACTCAATTTACAGATGGGCTGAGGACAATAATATGCAGTTTAATACTGAAAAATATCAAGCCTTGTGCTACCAGCATCCAAAACTGAATATAAAATTTACAGAATACACTGACCCACGGGGAATTATGATCCCAAAGCCTAAATCAGAGAGGGACCTGGGTATCAACATGAGTGATGATAACTCTTTTCAAGTGCACATTACCAGGATGGCCACAAAGTGCAGATGATTGGCTGGATGGATCCTAAGAACATTCAGAAGCAGAGAGAAGGAAAACATGACGATCATCTGGAGGATATTCGTCCTCATCTATATGGACTACTGCTCCCAGCTTTGGTTACCCACCAGTGTAAAATTAACAGCAGACACTGAAGCAATTCAGCGAAGCTTCACAAAGAAGATCATCTTGTTGCTACAGCTCAGCTACTGGGAAAAGCTGAAACAGCTAAGACTCTACTCCCTGGAGCAAAGGCGTGAGAGGTATGCAGCAATATACATCTGGAAAATCCTGGAAGGAATTGTGCCAAATTTTGGCATTGAAAGCTACACCAATGCCAGAACTGGTTGATACTGCACAGTACCAGAGATCCCAACAACACCATTGCACTTTAGGAGCAGTTACTGCAACAGCCTGGGTTCCAGGGGCCCACAGCTTTTTAATATTCTCCCAAAGAGCCTGAGGGACCTACACGAAGTGGATGTAGGTTTTATCAAATAAAAACTGGACCTTTTCTTGTCGAGAGTACCAGATGAACCTACTTTGCAGTAAGCGGTGCAAATGAGAGTAGTAACATCAAATTCCCTTATTCACTAAAAGCCACATATTAGAGGAGGCTCTCAATAATAGCAAAACTTCCCAATCACAGCATATCTCCAAAGGTCTTGGTCTTCTGTCATTACCTCTGTGAAGCCCAACATTTGAAGGTCATGATTCACAACCTCATCCCATGTCTTCCTGGGTCTGCCTCTTCCATAGGTTCCTACCACAGTTAGGGTGTAGCACTTCCTCACACAGCTGTCCTCATTCATACGTAACACAGACCATACCAATGCAATCATCTCTCTTGCACACCACATTTGATGCTTCTTATTCCAACTTTTCTCTCAGGGCGCTTATACTCTGTTGTGTATGCACACTGACATTACACATCCAGCGGATAATACTAGCTTCATTTCTTTCAAGCCTACGCATGTCCTCAGCAGTCATGGCCCATGTTTCACTGCCATGTAGCATGGCAGTTCGCACAAATGCATCATACGGTCTACCTTTCATCATAAGTGAGAGGCCCTTAGTTGCCAGCAGAGTTAGGAACTCCCTGAACTTTGCCCAGGCTATTCTTATTCAAGACTTGGTCACCTATGCAGCAGAAGCTATCAACTACTTCTAGTTTTCCCCCTGGCATGTGGTGGAATCTGTTTTCTGTACATCTTCAGTGTTTATTGTCCCTGTGCATCTGCCACACATAAAAACTATCTTCCTGGTTAACCTTTCCTTGGTACTGCTGCACTTTTTATGTGTCCATAGCTTACACCAGGTATATCTTATGGAGTTTCTATCCACGCCATTTCTACAGACTGAGCAGGGCCATCTACCTGAAGGGGTTTGTGACTTGTCAGCCTTCCTACTTACTAAGACTTTGGTTTTTGCTAGGTTAACCCTAAGGCCCTTTGTTTCTAGACCTTGCTTCCACACCCTAACCTTCGTCTCTAGTTCTGGCAGTGACTCGGCTACTAGAGCAATGTCATCAGCATAGAGAAGCTGCCAGGGGCAGCTTTCCTTGAATTCCTCTGTTATTGCCTGGGGAACTATGATGAATAAGAGGGGGCTGAGGACTGATCCTTGGTGAACCCCTACTTCTAACCGGAATTCTTCACTATACTCATTGCCAATCCTCACCTTACTGACAGCATCCCTGTACAGGGCTTGTACAGCTCTTACTCATCTATCTCCAGTTTCCACATTGACCACCAGATAAGGGATCGGGGGATCCTGTTAAAGGCTTTCTCCATGTCAACAAAAGCCAAGTACAGAGTTTTATCTTTGGCTAGATATTTTTCCTGCAGTTGCCTTACCAGAAATATAGCATCAGTGGTTCTTCTGCCTGACACAAAACCAAACTGCATCTCCCTAATTAGTTGAGCTATGACCCTCTCTGTAACTTTCATCACCTGATCCAATAATTTGATACCTTTGTAGTTATTTCTATCTAAAGCATCACCTTTACCTTTGTAGCAGTTGACTATGTCACTGCTACACTACACATTGGGTATGACTCTTTCATGAACTACCTGATTTACGATGTGGGTGACAAGACCATAATGAACACTGCCTGATATTTTAAGCATCTCAGCAGTGATTCCTGATGGGCCAGGTGCTTATCAGATCATTTAAATTATTTTAATTATTACATTGGTGAATTGAAGTAGGCAAGAGTAAATAATAATGTCTTACAGATGTTTCTTGAATATCCTGGGTAATGGATCAATGTGTTGATCCACATTTCCATATACTGGGTATACCGTTATTGGAGACAAGATATATATGCAGGAAACTTCTAGATAGAAAATTTGATATAGAGAAAAGTATGAAATTCAAGGCTCATAGTTCATCCTGTTCAGGAGGATATGGGAGTTTATCCATATTTCCGTGAAGGTGTACCTCCTTACGTATAATCCCAGGTAAGTCCATATTTCAGAAAGCAGGTTGAGTAATGCATCCAATTGAGAAAATGAACCTAGCAATTTAATGCCCCTGTGATAATGGGTGAAAAGTCAAGTGATCAGCAGGAGTTTACAATTTATGAGAAAGACAGTTAGCTAGACTAAGGCATCATAATAGATAGATAGATCTGAGTGAAAGAAGGCTTGAAAATAAAAATAAAGATAAATTTTTTTTAAATAAATAAATAAAATAAGATAAAAGAAAAGGATAAATAGATAAATAATAGATTCTGTAAAGAGAGGCTGGTATTATACTTCAACAGGGTAAGGTAGGGCAAGGGTGAGAGTTCTTAGGGATTAATAAAATCAAGGAGAAATAAAGCAGATGACATTTTATGGCTATAGAGGATAATTAAATGGAGGCAGAGAAAAGGTCAAATAGATAGAAAAGGACAAAAAGATGAGTTCATAGTCTCCTGTAGTTAGAAGGATCCATTTAGCTGTGGTTTACCAGCCAGTAATGAGAGCTAAAGTACTAGAAATAGATGCCCAACTTTAAAAGAGGTCTTTTGAACTTAAGGATTAAATATTATAAATGATATTTTTAAACTACTGTGACTAGTGTACATAATATATATATATATTGAAGGAATAGATATTAATAAAATGAAACGAGAGCTAAGATGCCCAACTTCAAGAAGTGGCTCTACAATTTAAAGAATAATAATTAACAATAATTCATAAATTCCTGTGGTTAGAGTACTTAAAATATATATATATATATATATATATATATATTGAAGGGACAGATACCAATAAAATAAAAAGATACAAAGTTAATTTAAAGATAAAGGATATGGGATACTGGTAGATTGATACGTGTTTAAAATTTAAGAGTTAAAGGTTTATTATTACTAATCAAATCCTTATAATTAGAATGACACTTAGAACTAATAATAAGATAGAGTAAATTAAGATAAAGTAAACAAGGTTAAATTTGACCAATTAAAGCCTAGAATTAGAGAAACAGTTACAACAAAGAATAAGATGGAGTGAATACAGATATTGTAGATAAAACGAAATGAAGTAAGAAAATTAAGAGAATTAAGATTATAAATATATTGGCTTTTGCTAATGACTAATAATAATATCTATATAAATATTTTTTAATATTTATTCATTTATGAAATTTATACACTGACACTGTTTTTGAATTTTCTGCTAGCTCTTTCAACAGTAAATAGGCACAACAAAATGAACAAAGCTTTTTAACCCTAGGTACATAGCAAGACCTGTTAATAAGAATTAAGGGTGGTAATCTCAAAATTCAAAATCAGTTAGTTCAGGGATATCTATTGCCTCATTCTTTGGCTTTCTGCCAAAATGCTAAGTTAATTTCTTTGCTCATAGCCTGATTTCTGATGTACTTCCAGTGAATTGGTGGCTATTTGAGGTTTTTTTCAACTCTGAATTTTACAGCAATAGTGGCACCTTGTATTGCCTTCATTTATGATTATGAATTAAGTATAAAATTTTGGATTTGCCATTTATCATCTTTTGCTTGCTGGCCATTTATATTATTGTTAATATCTATATAAATATGCTTTGAATATTTATTCATTTACAAAATATATATATATATATATATATATATATATATATTGGGTTATCCCATAAATAATGCCCTCAGTCAAAATCGTCCAACCCATGCTAGCATGGAAAACAGACGTTAAACGATGAAGATGATGATGATGAATATATATATATATATATATATATATATCAATCATCTTCATCATCATTTAGCACCTGCTTTCCATACTGGCATGTGTTAGATGGCTTGACTGAAACTAGTAAGCTGGAGAGCTGCACTAAGATCCAGTCTGATTTGGTATGGTTTCTACACTTCAATGTTCTTCCTAACACCAACCACTCCAATAGTATAAAGGGTACTGTTTGCATGCCACTAGCACGAATGCCAGTTACATGACGCCGACATCAGGCACAACTATGCTTTCACTTGGCTTGACAAATCTTTTCAAACACACCATATCACAAAAGGTCTTAGTCACTTATTACTTCCATGAGGCCCCATAATCAAAGGGTGCTTTTTACAACCCACAGGCACAGGTATCTGTTACGTGTCACTGGCATTGGGCCTGACTATGATTTCACTTGGCTTGACAGGTCTTCTCAAGCATGGCATATCGCCAAAGATCTCAGTCACTGTCATTATCTCCTTGAAACCCAACATTTGAAGATCATGCTTCACAACCTCATACTATATCTTCCTGGGTTTACCTCTCCCACATGTTGCTTCCACAGTTAGAAATCAGCAATTTCTTACACAGCATGCTTATACCAGTGCAGTCATCTCTCTTGCACACCATATCTGAAGCCTCTTATGCCCAGTTTTTCCCTGAAGATACTTACACTCTGTTGTACATGCACACTGACATTGCATATCCAGTGTAAGCCTCATTTCTTTCAGGCCTACACATGTCCTTGGCAGTCACAGCCCATGCTTCACTGCTGTGTAGCATGGCTGTTCACAAATAGGCATCATACAGTCTGCCTTTCACTCTGAAGGAGAGGCCCTTTGTTGCTTTGAACTTTGCTCAACCTGTTCTTATTCTAGGAGCTACACTCCTGGAGCATCCACCTCCACTACTGACTTGGTCACCTAGATAATAGAAGCTATCAACTACTCCTAACTTTCCTCTCTGGCATTGGCTGGAGTCTATTTTCTATACATTTTTAGTGATTATTGTACTTATGCACCTTCCACATACAAAAACTATTTTCCGTGTTAATCTTCCCCTGATATTGCTGCACCTCTTATGGGTCCATAGCTTACACCAGAGTGAGAGGTTTCTACCTACACCTTCTCTACAAATTGAGCAGGGCCATCTACCTGAAGGGACTTGAGATTTGTCTGCTTTCCTACTTACTAAGATTTTGGTTTTTGCTAGATTAACTATAAGGCCCTTCGATTCTGGACTTTGCTTCCACACCTGAAATACCTTCTCTAATTCTAGAAGTGATTTATCTATGAGAACAAGGTCATCAACATAAAGGAGCTCCCAGGGGCAGCCCTCTTAAATTCCTCTGGTATTGCCTGGAGGACTATGATGAACAAGAGGGAGCTGAGGATTGATCCTTGGTGAACCCCTACTTGCACCCTGAATTCATCGCTTGCCAATCCTCACCTTACTGACAGCATTCCTGTACATGGCTTGTGCAGCTCTCACCAACTACTCATCAATCCCTAGTTTCCACATTGACCATCAGATAAGGGAGTGGGGTACCCTGTGAAAGGATTTCTCCATGTCAACGAAAGTCAAGTACAGAGGTTTATTTTTGGCTACTTCTTCTGCAGCTGTGTTAACAGAAATATAGCATCAGTGGTGCTTCTCCCTGTAACAAAACTAAACAGCATCTCATATAGACTAACTCTCTTCCTAATTGGGTTGTGACCCTATCCATAACTTTCATTACCTGATCCAACAATTTGACACCATTGTAATAATTTTTGTCTAAGGCGTTACCTTTACCTTTGTAGCAGTTGACTATGATGCTGCTACACCAGTCATTGAGTATGATTCCCTCGTGTACAACCTGATTAACTATACGGGTAACTAGACCATAGTCCACAACGCCAGATTTTTTAAGCATCTCAGTAGTGATCCCTGATGGGCCCAAGGCTTTCCTGTTCTTCAAATCCTTCATGGCTTTATCTACCATGCTACTGTCTATTCAAATTGCTGGTCCCTTTGTTGGATCCATATTAGGCAGACTCTCCTTCTCCCATGAGTTCTCTACATTTAGCAGCCTTTCATAGTGACACTTCCATATGTGTGTGTGTGTGTAATTATTAGCTGTGTATTCTGTTGTTATCAGGAAATTTTCACACTACATTGCCTTGGCAGTCTTTTGGAACAGCACATAAGTTGGATTTCTCCATTTTGATGGGGATTTTCAAGTTTTACTTTCACTACATCTTTGAAGCTGGGGGAAACATTTTATGGAAAAAGTTTTTGAAAATTCATAAATCACCTCTCCCCACATCATCTGGACTGATGTTGTCCAAATTCTTTTTTGCACTAAGAACAATAGGAGATGCTTTTTCAGTAAAAACAAAATTGAAAATTTATATTTTCAAACTCTCCTCCCCCACTCAGTACCGATTTGGTCCATTTTGGGAGGGTTCTTTTGCACTTCACACTTCAAAACGATGGGAGAAGCCATGAAGGTTGAAAAGAAAAAGGTCTGGAGATCAGCCATCACCATCACAATCCCCACTTCCTTTATTTTCAAACAGAAGATGAAACATAATTTAAAAACAATAGCGAAATCTTTTTTGTTTTTCATACTGATTCATACCGAATGCTGAACTTTCCTTTGCAATGTGTGTGTCAACTTTGTCATCAATGTTCACAGATCTGGAGAGTGTGCCATCATATATAAACTAAACAACCTTCATGGTTTCCCCTTCAACAATGATAGCTGGCTCTACATACTGCTTTCATGGGGTAAATTGGTGCATGACCTCTGAATTCTGAGTACCAATTGTCAGGCCAAAGTTGTTGCAGGCAGTGGAAAAGCAATTCATGCTCTGCTGCATCTGAGCCTCTGTGGTGGTGGTAAGTGCGCAGTAGTCTGCCAACAAGTTGCGCGCTGAGTTCTCCTTAACTACCTCACTCAACGCTTGAAAGACGGCATCTACCAGAGAAACAATGTGGGTTCAGAAAGGGCCATGGAACAGTCAACGTGATCTTTGCAGCATACCAGCTTTAGAAGTGTCAGGAAGTAAACAGGGATATATATATATATATATATATATTATATATATATATATATATATATATATATATATATCACGTGATCATGTGACTGACCAGACCATCAGATGTTGCATCAGATGTTCGCATTGTTTTAGCCTTCGAATGACGCCACTCCGCTGGCTAAGCGAGCAGGCCAACAGAAGAAAGAGAGAAAGAGTGGTGAAAGAGTACAGCAGGAGTCACCACCCCCTGCTGGAGCCTCGTGGAGCTTTTAGGTGTTTTCGCTCAATAAACACTCACAACGCCCGGTCTGGGAATTGAAACCGCGATCTTATGACTGCGACTCCGCTGCCCTAACCACTGGGCCATTGCACCTCCACACACACACACATATAATAGTAAAGATTGTTTGCTAACATAACATCGCAGGCCTGCTTTAGAACTAATGTTGCTGTAATTTAGCCCCAGGAGACATCGTCTCCAGCTGGCTATACGACACAATCTGTGTCCTTATATTTTCAAACAAGGGAATCTAGCATCTCCACTCAGCTCAAAACAATATCTGTGTATCGCAATTTCTGGGTTATTTCTCTTCATCAGCACAGAATAATTGCTCATCTAGAGGTGGCACTGCCAAATTCCCGTTCAAAATATATAGTTTTCAAAGTGACAACTAGTTACTGATTTATAAATTAGAAAATTACTATTTTTAAAATATATTTTCTAAATATATATATATATATATAATATATATATATATATATATTATATATATATATATATATCACGTGATCATGTGACTGACCAGACCATCAGATGTTGCATCAGATGTTCGCATTGTTTTAGCCTTCGAATGACGCCACTCCGCTGGCTAAGCGAGCAGGCCAACAGAAGAAAGAGAGAAAGAGTGGTGAAAGAGTACAGCAGGAGTCACCACCCCCTGCTGGAGCCTCGTGGAGCTTTTAGGTGTTTTCGCTCAATAAACACTCACAACGCCCGGTCTGGGAATTGAAACCGCGATCTTATGACTGCGACTCCGCTGCCCTAACCACTGGGCCATTGCACCTCCACACACACACACATATAAATAGTAAAGATTGTTTGCTAACATAACATCGCAGGCCTGCTTTAGAACTAATGTTGCTGTAATTTAGCCCCAGGAGACATCGTCTCCAGCTGGCTATACGACACAATCTGTGTCCTTATATTTTCAAACAAGGGAATCTAGCATCTCCACTCAGCTCAAAACAATATCTGTGTATCGCAATTTCTGGGTTATTTCTCTTCATCAGCACAGAATAATTGCTCATCTAGAGGTGGCACTGCCAAATTCCCGTTCAAAATATATAGTTTTCAAAGTGACAACTAGTTACTGATTTATAAATTAGAAAATTACTATTTTTAAAATATATTTTCTAAATATATATATATATATATATATATATATATATATATGTAAAATTGCTTGTTTGTTTGCCTGTGTGTTACCAATGCACACAAAAACCAGTTAACCAATCATGTTCAAACTTGGCATGAAAGGTCCTTAGACTCAGATATAAAGTGTCCTCAAATTTTAAGGGACAGGAGATGGTTCTCATTCAACATAGCTTCCGTTGTTTACAAAAAATAAATGGAAGTTAATGTAGTATGTGTGTGTGACATGCTATTGTTAGTGTTTTAGTGGGTGTATTCACCCCTTTCTCTTTCATTAATTGACGCAATGTGAAGAGACAGATATAAAACTGAACTTGTAACCTGGATAGAGCAACCACAGATTTCTCAAATAGTTTAGTGTAGGCATTGTCATTTTCACTGATCTTCAGCTTTATGTTAACATCTGCTGGGCAGCTAATTTCCACGAATGTACACAGTTGCATATATATATATATATATGTATATATATATATCTGTAAATATAATATATGACAATTATTCGATAGCCATGAAAAAACTCCAATTTTTCGGATGTTGGAGCGGAAACCCACACCCGCCATCTCTTCAGTTATCAGGTCATCGAAAGAAATGCTATGAAAACGACCGTTAAACGAAGGGAAATTACTTTGTGATTGACCGTTATTAAGACAAAAGAGCTATTAGAATATTAGTAAGGGGAGGGAGTAAAAATGCTCATAGTAATCGCGTAAGTATGCATGTCCATACATACACATGCGTGCCAGGACACTCACGTACATGTGCCTATATGTATATACTCATCCACCCTCTTGAAACACACACATGCTCACCCACACATTCGCCAAAAAATATATATACATAACTGCAAACCTGCTCTCGCACACACACACACACATGCGCACACAAAAATGGTTCATACACACGTCTATAAACGCACATGCACAAGAAAAAACAGGGCTAAAGGCAAAATACAGAAAAATCTGTAAAAAATAAGCAATAAGAGTAAAACATGTCTATATATGCACGTACTCGCATGTACACACACACACACCAAATACATGCACATACCTGCACACGTCTATATACGCACACGCACACAAAAAAGTTCATACACATATCTATATACGCACATGAACAAGAAAAAACAGGGCTAAAGGCATAATACAGAAAAATGTGTAAAGGTAGAATACAGAAAAATTATGTGTAAAAAATATATGAGCAATAAAACTATGAAACAATCTCAATAAATATGTAAAAAAATATATATATAAAATATATAAGAAATATAAGTAAAAAGTACAGAGAGATAAAAAGCTTGTATGTGGACACAATATAGAAAGCAAGTCCTATCTGTGATCTCAGGAGGACCAAAAATGTAACAAATATTTAGACATGATCCGAAAAGTTCAGTTCTTGAATTTAGACATGTGGTGGGGTCTAAGCTGCTTTTCCAGATGAGCCATCTTTACATATCACAAAGACCGCATTTTCCACTGCCGTTGGTGTAGGGCTTACACTTGGTTAAGATCTTCCAATGGATATTGTAATTGACACCTTTATCTTTTAAGTACCATATATGACTGGATAATTTGGTCATTTTCCTTTTTTCCCAGTGCCTGAAGCTCAAGGTGTGATTATTGAACCTGGCCTTGAAATTACCCTCTGTAAGGCCCGTGTATTTCTTCATCGAAACCGTGTCGTTAGTGGATATAGAGTCCACTGTGGTTTCATAAATGATGGTCTCGGACATGCATGCTCCATTTAGCAGGCACAAATTTTTATCCCTGCATGAACAACTGATTTCATATTGTGGTTTTTGTGTGTTGAGTGTGATTATATTTGTAAAATTAGTAAATGAGCTGAAACTGATTTTTAAGTTATGTGTATTAAAGAGCTTTCTGTAAGTATGATGGACTGGAAAATGTCTATCTATCAGTGCTAAGAAATACTTGCCTATAATGAAGGTCGCCTCGGGTGAGTGAACCAGATAGTTTTCCTATTCCTATGTTTCCTTTTCTTTATTATTGGACTGGTGGCAGGTGTATAGGCAATCTCCTTGCTAAATCCACTATCTTCTAGAGCCTTATTATATACAGGGGCAACGTTATTAAAAATGTCCCTATTGGAAGAGACGTTAGAAATGGCAGGAGCCCACATTAATATAACTAAGTCTATTGTTGGGCTTCCTATAAGGTTTATAAATATTCTTATTTAGATCTAAGGATACAACTAGGAAATTAACAACCATCAGGTTGGTGTCTGTAGTTATGCTAAGACTGAAAGTTTTCATCAAATGGATAATTTCCTTAATAAACTGATCCTGTGCTGGCCCTTTGGTATTTGCGGTTAAAGCTAGGGCATCATCTTTGTAAATGGCAAAGTATATGTTGGGAAAAGTCTTTCCCAACGTATTGAGTAGGAATAGTCCAATAAGATCGCATATGCTGATCCAACATATGACCCCCTGCTCGCATCGAAAGCACCAGGCGCACATGTGTATGTATGGACATGCACATTAAACGATTACTATGAACATTTTTACCCCCTTACCTTTACTATCTCCCCTTACTTAGCGGTCATTCTAATAGCTCTTTTGTCTTAATAACAGTCAATCACACAGTAATTTCCCTTTGTTTAATGGTCATTTTCATAGCATTTTGTCAATGGTCCACTAACTGAAGAGATGCTGGCATGAGTTTCCACCCCGACATCCAAAACTTGGAGTTTTATCATGGCTACCGAATAATTGTCACATATTATGTTTACAGATAAATTCTTCTATTTATATAATATCGAGGTCTCCTTCATTCTTTTGTTGTTTTGCCATTTCTATCAATATGCTAAGTTATGGAGATGTAAACACACCAACATTGGTTGTCAAGTGATGGTGGGGGGACAAACACCAACACCAAATAAAAGATAAAATAAGTACAGTATTTTATATGCATTTACTTCTGGTTATGAAAATTGAAAATAAAAATATATAAAAAGATTTATGAGAAGACATGCTAAAAAAAAGAGTAAAATAAATGTCTGGTTATGATACACATAAATATATACATGTATATATATATATACACGATGGACTTCTTTCAGTTTCTGTCTACCAAATCTACTCACAAGGCATTGGTTGGCCTGAGGCTATAGAAGAAGACACTTGCCCAAAACTTTTGATGTGTTTAACCCCTTCTCCAGTGACTTTTTTGAAGAAACTGTTTCATTTTCAGATGAATGTTTTTATTACTTTTTTTTTATTAGTATTTTTAATGCCGCTATGGAAATAACTTTTGTTTTTATCTATTTCCAATACTTTACTTAAAATTTTATTTTGAAGATACCATTTACAACAAAAACGAGATAACTCGTCTTCCCATAATTTTTTAAATAGTTTTTTATTTATTGCTTTTTTTTTCAAAAGCAAAGGGGAATTACACATTTATTTTACTCTTTTTTTTAGCATGTCTTCTCATAAATCTTTTTATATATTTTTATTTTCAATTTTCATAACCAGAAGTAAATGCATATAAAATAATGTACTTATTTTATCTTTTATTTTACCCCATCTTCCCATACATCTTACTTTCTCTGGCATTTTATGAATAGTTATTTGGCATGTTATTTTTCAAAGCATGGTACTACACATAAAGGTACATAACAGAGTTTACACATATATTGTGACTCCTTCCTGGCTGGTTTGAGCCATTATCAGACGAGCTTGCACTCTCATCTGATGTCATCTTCTGAGCTCGACATCTGGGCATAATTTGTATAAAAAAAAAAGGAAAACGCCAAGAATTGACGTATAAACTTGTCTGTCACTGTTTTTGAAATTATGTGTTTTGGACAAGTTTACTCGTCGCACTCTGAAAAAGACAAATTGGATGAAGACAAGTTAACTCATCTTTGCTGGGTAAGGGATTGATAATCGCTGTTAAATTTCTGTTGGGAAGGATTTTCTGAATAATGTCGTCCTGAATTTAGTATGTTTTGGGGGAAAAAAATAATGTGGACACAATATGCAGAATCTTCTGGATCAGAGCTGACTTGCAGGGCTAAATAGTGCCTGATTTAGACTTGGTGGGACCATACGCTATATAATGCTTGGAGAACTCTTGTTAAAAGAAGATTTCACAAAAATTGAAAACATGCTTTTCATTATTTTAAGGCTCCTCCAAATTGTGAAACTGTGGGACTGAACAACAACAATGACAACATTGATTAATACTTGAGCTAGGCACTAAGCCATACCTTTAGATGGTGAAGGTATCTGTCCAGAGCCTGAATTTTCACAGTAATTTCTCAACCCTACTCCACCTCAGAAGACCTTGGCAGAGATTTAACTGCAAAGTAATAATTGTTTCTATGATAAACATAAACCAAAAACTTGTGAGAATATAGTTCATTATGACTCCAGTACTTGACTGGCACTTTACTTTACCGAAAATGAAGGAAGGCAAAGTTAACTTTGGCGAGATTCAAACACAAATGTAAAGAATGATATGATGGTAAAATATTCTTGCTTAGCTTACCTTTCTTCCTCTCCCCCATTAGCTATTTCCACCGATTTCTTGACTTTGGAATTCATTTTCCTGGTATATCAATCACTGCCTGTCATCTGCATCTGGTCTGTCTCTGTTGTCTGCCTTCACTGTTTGGTGGTTATCATCTTATTACTGCTGTCAAAGCAAGAATAACAAACTAATTTGCTTGTTGTATGTAACTACAACCCCCCCCCCCCGGTGAGTTTTATCTCTTTCTAAATAGTCAGACATGACAGTTAAATTCCATTTAATTTAGTGTCAACTTTTCTTACTTTCTTCAACTTTCACTGTGTATGTGTGTGTGTGTGTGTGTGTGTGTATTTCCTTTCTTCTTTACCACTCATCTTTCACCCTTTCCTTAACATTTTTTATATCTTTTATATCTTTTCTGTTATTTCCCTTCTTTCTACATGTTTTTGTTATGTTTTTAGTTTGCTTTTGGTCTTTTTCTTTGCATTGCATTTTGTACAGTATGTCATCATTTATTATTTGTTTCAGGGTTTTTTCCAATTTTTTACCTTCACTTCTCATCATCTTCATTCTCATCTGATACTTTTTCCTAGACTGTCTTTCAAATAATTCTTCTTACTATTTTCTTCTTCCATTCTTCCCTTTATCATATTTTCCATCCCTTTTTTCTTACATCATGTCCTCCTCTCTCTTTCTCCCCTTCTTATAGCCTACATCCCCATCCCAACAAGACTATTGATCATGTCCAGTCACATTACCTGCACAATATATCAATATATAATCACACACACATGTATGAGTGTATGTGTGTATATATGTATATATATATATATATATATGTATATATATATATATATATATATATATATATATATATATATATATATATTATATATTATATATATATATATATATAATATCAGTAATGCAATACAAAGTATTGCCTTCCAGTAAAAAGTAGCCCGTGAGGGAAAAATACACTGGAAGGCAATACTTTGTATTGCATTACTGATATTTTGAAACTTCTTCACCGTTTCTCGTACTGTTAGCGTTCCGTATTTCAGTCGAGTGTGTTAGTATTAATGTGGTAACATCGTAGATTTCGTCTTGGTATATGTTTGGCTGAAGAAGGTAAAGCAAAATATGGGTGAGAGACATATCTTGCAAAACCTGAAACCTGCAGGTACCACATTATCCTTTTTCCGGGTGTTTCATCTTTCAGATGTTCTCCCTGGAGGTAAGACGGTTTTTTTTCTCTATTTTGTTGCACACACGCATTTTTGCTAATACATACGCGGTGAAGCTACACATTAGCGTCGTATTTTTACGTTCGCTATTTCCAGTAAATATCGGTACTTAGTTGTGCCATTTATTTACTAATTTGTATATATATATATAATATATATATAATATATATATATATATATATACACATACACACACACACACACACACATACATATACTTACACACATGTGTATATGTGTGTGTATGTATATATATATACACACACACACATACATATACTTACACACGTGTATATGTGTGTATGTATATATATATATATATATATATATATATATATATAATATATATATATATATACATATACATACACACACGTACACACACATATAGATATACATATATACACCCACACATACATGCATGCAGACAGACAATGCCTTATATTCAGTCATGTCAGCGTAAGAAGACTTCATTCTTCCATATAATGAATACTTTCACCTAAAACTTTTGTCATTATACAAGCCTGGTAAAAATAATAGTAATAAATGATAATATTAAAAAAAACTTTAGATAAAAGCAAAGCAGTAGTGCCTTTTTAAAATCATAGTAGTTATCAAGCAATTAAATCAAACTGAAATTTAGCATGTATTGAGAATTAGGGTGAGCTGTTGCTGGTCTCAGAAATGTCAAAAGAATTTCCAGTGGAATTTTTAATTGAATCAAGATATGTATCAATTGTATGAAAAGGAATCTGGAATATAAACAAACAACATGGCTGCAATGTAATACGGCAAAATGAACCACAGAACGAGTACTGTGAAAATTCTCTCTGTAAACATATAACATCAATAGTGAAACTCTTCTGATGGTTGTTACAAAACTATTAAACAGAAAACTATCTGGAAAAGATCTTATAGTTGTTTATTGCTACAGAACGCTTCTACAGGCAAAACCTAACCAATACATTAAAAATAACAATAAGAGCTGAATTTGGTTTCACTGACTATTTGGTAGTTATACAGACTACACTTGTGCCTAAAAGCATGAGAAATATGAGGTCAAAAATTACATGTCTGATGAGTGCTTAAATGCTTTATATAAGCTGAAAACATGTTGCTTGAATATTTCTTCCATAATCACTGCAAAACACACAGCTTGGTGAATGAAGAGCAAACAGGAGAAAAGAATACAATTTTGGATTATGCCGAACAACAGTTTAAGGGAAAGAAGCAACAATGCTCTAATTAATAAGGTCTTTGAGAAGTTTACAGATTGTATGGCTAAATTATAAAGTGTTTGACTCAGTCTCTCACTTATGTAGAGAGTCACTACACTTTGCCAAGATTCCATCTGCTATAGATGATGCTATTAAGAAGCTGACAACAACATGGTCCATACAGCTAGTGAATTAAGTTACCAAGAGGGATATTTCAGAGTAATAGCTTGTCTGCAATCTTTTTTGTTCTGACAATGAACACCTTATCAGCTTTGTTGAAAAAATGCAAATTCTACATGACAAGATCTGCAGAGGAGAGATAAATTCATGTCACCAACACCTTTTTTGGTTGATGACTTTACCTGTATTCCAGCGAGATTCTAGTAAGAGACCATTTCACCTGGTCACATTTTCATGAGACATATGAATAGAATTTAGTGAAAGTAAGTTCATACTTGGCAGTTAGTTGAGGAAAGATTGGTTGCTCAGGCAAGTAATATGGATATCAATGGCTTGTCTATCTCCCCTCTCCAATAATGAATGCTATATGTACCTCGGAATTGACATGAGTAATGCATATATATGTTGGGGCTGTGAATAAAGTGACAGTGATAAAATTATAGTTCTGTAGACTTTGAAATCGGAGCTGTTTGCATTCAATGAGTTTGCATTCAAAATGTTGGTACTAGGCAGGACACTTGAAGAGATTTGAAACTTGAACATCAAATCAAGAAAGACTCTGACCACCACTGATAATTTCCACATCAACAATGACACTGACAGTATCTATACAGACACATATAGTCAACCTTTAACTTCAGTGTTGTTTCACTCAACAGTAAAGGGAGAAATGAGAATATCACATGTGTACTCAACAGTGAAAATAAGAACATCATGAGATTAGGTGACAAACTTCTGAATAGCTATTCTGAGTGTACAGCTGTTCCATATGAGCCAAGGGAAGCTGGATTAACCTATTTGAACAGAAACTTGGAGGAGAAACACTCATGATATCAGCAGAAAGTTATGTATGGGTACATATCACAGAGAATACCAACAACATTGAGAGTGGCTTCTCTTGGACCTGTGCTACATACATGACATTTCACCTACATGGAAATGCTTTTGCTGTCTAAGAACAGAAAATAGTCACTAAATAAATACATTAAAAATAAGAGAGATAAGGATGCCTTTAAATAGCCATACTAATGATAGAAATGTTGACTGTATGATGCGAACGAGGAAGATATCCACATCATCAACAGCTGTTCAAAAAATGTTCTCAAGTAACTACCTTCCCATGAGAGGTGACATTATTGCTAAAACCATTTACAATGCTATCCACAGGAAAGATTGTCCCGATGGCCACATCAAAGGCACACCAGAATCAGAGTGTACCCATCCTTTCAAAAATAAGGAACTGCTTTAAAACATTTCCATAAAGTCAGTGACCCACTGTAAACACCAACAAACCTGATATTTTCTGCAAGAGAGGAAAAAATCATGCACAGCTGTTGAGGTGAACTGCCCAGCAAATGTGAAGGATTTGTCAAAAATTGGGGAAAAGAAAACATCTTTGATGAACTAATGAGAAATTTAGAGCTCTTATATCTAGGCTAAAGAGTGTGATGAACTATGTAACAACAGTTATGCATAAAAGACTAGAAATACTAGGTTTCTCAAAGAACAAAGTGATTTGTATTTTTCAAATACAAAAAATTAGTGGTACAGTGAGTATTTGCAAAATATACCAGTTTACCAAGAACGAATGTATGCATGCAATCACATGTGCATATTCTTGCCCATTCAGCTATGCACAGCTTACAATGTTTGCTCCCGCTGATGTATGGGCCTGGGTCTTCTAGGATCTTCTATGAGATTATGTGCAGAGTTCCTTCCTCTTTCAGGCACCACATGTGAAACACTTACAAGCAGCACCTCTCCAACCATAATTCCTCATTCAGAATCCCAGAAAGGCAATGCACCACATCCTTGGCCAGTTACATGTTGCACCTAAATGACAAAGGAACTCCACGTGTAATCTATGTGAGATCCTAGAACAAAGCTTCTACATCAATTGCATAGCTGAACAGGAGAGAATATCAAGAAACTTGCTCAACCCAGGGAACATCTTTCAGGTTGGAAGCCTTCAGACCCTGGTTACACTTCAGGAGATTCCTACTGAAGTCCAACCAAATAGACTACAGGTAGTGGTCTAAGGGAGACAATCCCTTGCACTTAACCTTTCATCCGAGTGGTCAACAAATAGCTAAGAGGTCATTTCTCCTTCCACTTTGTAGAGCTGTTATAGACCACTGGCCATTAGGATCTGAAGAAATGTCATAAAGCTAAGTGTTTTATGGATGTGAAACCCAGGGTAACCCCATAGACCAGCCATGGCTATCTTTATCTAATTACTCTATTACTTAGAGAGTGCTTCTCTTTCAGATTCATGATTTACTGACAATATATATATATATATATATATATATATATATATATATGCATATATGGGTACATGACATAACCAACAGCAAGCAACATGAAATGCAAAAACAAATGAGTTCAATACACAAACAATGAGAGAAACAAAAGGAAAACAGGACAAGTAACATGAAGAACGATCCTTCATCAGTTGTCAGCTGTCTATCTACTCATTTTGAGCATTGAACGACAATATGAGTCTTCAAAGACAGTTGCTCCCATAAGTACCAAAATAAAATTTGGGGTTTATACAGGGTCAAAGTTAGGAACAAAAACAGGACAATGGAGACATACAAGGAAACCAAATAAAAACAAACATGGAGGGTCGTTAGACCAGAACGAGGGTAAAATAGCGAACACTGGAGAAATATTTTCTTTGACCAGAGAAAAGATAGAAGAGAGGGATATGATACATCAAGTCTTTAGGACAGTCCCAAAAGAAATGAAAGATGATCCGGTGAGGAAAAGAAAGATGGACAATGGTCACATGTGAGCAACAAGAGAGAGTAAAGGAGAAAGAGAGGGAGAGAGAGACAGAGACAGATAGAAAATGGTGAAGGAGAGAAAAAAGGGAATTAGAGAAAGGATGAGAAAGAAAACAATAGGGGAGAAAACAGTATAGGGTAGAGTCGCATCAAAAAAGATTAAGATAAACTGACTTGGAAATGATAATATAAATAATATATGTATATATATATACAAACATATATGAGTACAGGATGCCACCAACAGTAAACAACATGAAATACGAAAACAAATGAGTTCAATACGTGAACAGCAAGAGAAACAAATGGAAAACAGGGCAAGTAACATAAAGAATGACCCTTCAACTGTTGTTGGCTGTCTATCTACTCCTCATTTCAAGCATGGAACGACAATATGAGTCTTCGAAGACAGTTGCTCCCATAAGTATCAAAATAAAATTTGGGATTTATGGAGGGTCAAAGTTGGAACAAAAACAGGACAGTGGAGACATACAAGGGAATTGAATGAAGTAAGTTTATCTTAATCTTTTTGATGCGATTCTACTCTATACTGTTTTCTCTCTCATCCTTTCTCTAATTCCCTTTTTTCTACCCTTCACCATTTTCTATCTGTCTCTCTCCCCTCTTTCTCCTTTACTCTCATTGCTCACATGTGACCATCATTCATCTTTCTTTTTCTCACATGATTATCTTTCTTTTCTTTCAGGGTTGCCCTAAAGACTGGACATATCCTATCTCTCTCTTCCATCTTTTCTCTTGTCAAAGAAAATATTTCTCCAGTGTTCACTATTTTACCCTTGTTCTGGTCTAACGACCCTCCATGTTTGTTTTCATTTGGTTTCCTTGTATGAAATCCACTGTCCTGTTTTTGCTCCCAACTTTGACCCTTCTTAAATCCCAAATATATATATATCTTATTTATATTATTATTTGATTTATTTATATTATTATTTGATTGAACGTCACACATCCATTTCTAAGTTTATCTTAATCTTTTTGATGCGTCTCTATCGTTTTCTCTCTCATCCTTTTTCTAATTCCCTTTTTGTCTCCCCTTCACTGTTTTTATCTGTCCCTTTCTCTCTCCCTCCCTTTCTCCTTTACTCTCTCATTGCTCACATGTGACCATTGTCCATCTTTCTTTTCCTCACGTGATCATCTTTCATTTCTTTTGGGGCTGTCCTAAAGACTTGATGTATCCTATCTCTCTCTTCTATCTTTTCTCTGATCAAAGAAAATATTTCTCCAGCATTCACTATTTTACCCTCGTCCTGTCTAATAACCCACCATGTTTGTTTTCATTTGGTTTCCTTATATGTCTCCATTGTCCTGTTTTTATTTTTTTTAAAAACTCTAATTAATAAGGGCTTTGAGAAGCATTCAAACTAAGATGGGCAATCAAGAGGGAGGTGAGAGACTGAGGGTACCCCCAAAACAGATAATTCATTACAAAACTAGATAAAATCATTCTTATATGCACTTTTATACAACTATTAAATAATTAAACAATTTAATAATAGGTCACTGAATAGTATTATATACTTAATTTAATTAAAGTAAAATTTAATGTTGAACTATGTTTAATAGAATATAACAAAATATATTATAAAATCATTTTTCTTTAAAAAAGAAAATACATTTTCAATATACTTTTGCTAACTCTTTTTGACAATTCAAGTTTGATTCAACAATTAATTAGCCTGATTTTCTCCGTGAATTTACCAGCTCACTTGTATTAGGTATCACTTTTATAATTTAGTTTCTTTTCATCAAACTAATTTTCTTTCTAGATTGTCAACTGAAAAGGGAATGATAAATTTTTGTCTTGTTATTTTTATCTTTTTATAAGCATAAATTTCAATATGTTTTTCCTGATTATTAAAGCCTTTTGGTTTTATATCTAATTTTATTCTTGGCTAAAAAAGATATATCGATTTACCTTACTCTGTACTCACCCCTGACGAAAACGCTTGAAACTAATCTCTTGTTTATTCAACTTTTTTGAAAATATTTGTTTATTTCAGGTAAGCATGGAAAGTGTAGACAATATTCTGTTGAATATCTTGCTAAAGGATTCATTAAAAACTCCACAAAATTCTACCATGCCTGTGTGTCTGCTATGCAAGACTTTGTTCTCAAATGGAAATATGCATTCCTGCAAACTAAAAAAACATCTGGAAACTGCACATAGAGATAAGCAAGACAAACCACTGGATTTCTTCAAAAGTTACGTGATGAGTTTCAAGGAAGGATGACATTGGATCAAATGTTCACTCAAAAAGCAGCAAAAGTAGACAAAGGAATGTTGGCCTCTTACAAGATAGCAAATTTAATTGCAAAAGCTGGTAAGCCTCACACCATTGATCATGCCTGCAGTGGCTGTAGTGCTTTCAACAGTCATGGATCAGAGTCCACAAGAGGTTACTAGAGTTATTCCTCTGATCAACTCATCAGTATCATGACAGATTGATGAAATGGCAGCTGGTGTTGAAAGCCAATTACTTTATAAATTTAGGGTAAACGAGTTCTCACTTCAAATAGATGAATCAACTCTACCTGATAATTCTGCTTTTTCAATGGCATTTGTTAGGTTTCTTAATGTTAATGATATGTGTCAAGAATTGCTTTTTGCTTTGAAATTAACAACCAACACGAAAGGGGAATCCATCTTCAAAAAAATTGAGGCCTATTTCGAAGAGAACAACAGCATTCCATTGAAGAACATTGTTGCTTGTGCAACAGATGGTGCTGCTGCTATGATCAGAAGATATCAGGAATTCAGTGCTTACTTAAAAAAAGCTGTTCCTAATGTGCTTTGTGTGCACTGTTCATCAACAGCATCTGGTTGCCAAACACACAGCAGGACATTTGAATGATGCACTTATGTTATTAAAGCTGTCAACTTGATAAAAAAGAATGCACTGCAAGATCACCTCTTTAAGCAATTATGTGAAAATAACAAGGAATTTGAACAACTTGTGTTGCATACTGAAGTCAGATGGCTATCTAAGGGTAATTGCTTGCATCGCTTTGTTGCACTTTGGGACACTGTTATCTCTTTTTTGAGTGAAGCAGAACTTAGAGAGAAACTTGCTGATGCAAAGAGTGATATTTTTTACTTGTCTGACAGATTTGAAAAGCTAAATGTCCGTAACAAAGAACTTCAAGGAAATAACTCCATGCTGTTTTCAACAAGAGATTAAAGTTATCCTGGTTGAATCTTGGAAAATGGGAATTTGCACAGTTTCCTTCCTTAACAAGCATATCCACCAAGCTACTTCATGATGACTTAAAAGTTTATGTCGATCATTTGAAGCAGTTACATAATAATATAGAAATTCACTTTTCTGATCTACCCCAAATGATGCTGTCACAGTGGTTTGTGGATCCTTTTGTTGTTGATCCATCTGAAGTCGATATTGACATACATGAAAGCTTATTTTCCTATAATTTAATTTATGTTGAGAGCTAGACTACTAACTCTTTTTACATACGATAAACTTCCCCTTTTGATCTTCTTGTTTCTCTATGCACTCTTCAAACCTATGCATTATTCCGGTACACAGTCCATTTACACTCTATATCAAACAGATTCTGGATATAAACTTTAGCCTTATATTACGGCTTCCATTGAAAATATAAGAACTAACTTACAACCTATAAATTAGTGCCTCATAGGTCCATGGAACTACACTGGATATCCCAATAGTGATAACTCCCTCAGATTACACTGGTGGTCAACTAGCTAAACTTACAGACACATAAAAGCTATGTTAATAACTAATTATAAGACCTTAGATTCAACTCTCTTCTCATCTATCCTACAACAGATTTATTGAACTTTGAACCTAACTAAAATGTAAGACTATCGAATTATTGAACTTTTCTTTATCCTGTTTTTCCTTTACACTTTTTTTCTCTCTATTCTCTTTTTGTTTATCTGTGCCTTTTTTGTTCTTATGATGTCTATCAATTGCAATGAGGTAAATATATATTAACCCCAGCCTGATATACGGAAATAGCTGGAAACTTACTCTCATCTTAATCAATTAAATAATGGCTTTATAACACCAAAGATCCACTTCTCATTGCTATTTATTTCTCCATTTTCTTATCGTCTTTATATACATTAAACTATGGTTTACCTTTTAAATTACCTACTACCGTATACCTTATAACAAGGACCATACATACTGAGGTAATTACCAGGAGTGCATCTGGATACATCTATCCCTTAGTTGGTTTTAATACGTCTAACTTATATCTTACGTAACATATATGTGTGTGTTGTGTGTGTGTGTGTGTGTGTGTGTGTGTATATATATATATATATATATATATACACACACACATGTGTGTATATATGTATGTATATAACTTGAATAATATGTCACTTGTGTTTTAAACCCTGTCAGTCACCAGCTGGACTTAAAAGTCATCTAAGAGTTCATCAACAGAGTGATTGTACTGTGTGATGGGGTGTGGTGTGTATGTTGATGGGATGGATATTAATATCCAGTACCGCTACTGTAGTCTCCTTTAGAGAGATTTAGAAATATTAATATTTCTATTTTTGAAAACTAGTGGATGTATTCTACTGAATTTAGGTAAATAATCCTTCGAACAGACTGTCAGCAGCGATGCCTGCTGGGTTCGGCTGTTCTACATTGATAAGGGGCAAATACCCCAAAACTAGTTTGTAGATGCCAGACCAGCAAGGGGAAGCGGCTGACCTCCCCTGTTCGAAGGTTATACGAGGGACGTTTAATAAGTAATGCCCCTGACTCACTTGCACTTGTTTGATCTAGCTGAAATTTTGCATGTGCAATTATTTATATATCTATTGATTAAGTGGCAAATTACAGCTCTGAACCAATTGTGGTTTCTGATTTACAGGTGTTTGAACTGAGTCAAGTGTGAAATGGAGCCTGTTGAGTATCGAGCAGTGATCCGGTTTTTGTATTTGAGAGGTCGCACACCACGGGAGACTTTTGATGAAATGAAAGTAACTTATGGTGATGATGCACCATCATATGACCTTGTAAAACGCTGGCATCGTGAATTCAAACATGGTCGGAACTCTGTGGAAAGAGCTCCCAGATCTGGTCGCCCCCCTCTTCTGCCATTGATGAGGCATGTGTCCGTCAAGTTTGAGGCTGCCATTTTGGAAGATCGATGCATAACTATTCACCAAATAGCCCATTAGGTCAAGATTAGTACCAGGTCTATGGAAACTATCATTCATGACCATTTGCATATGCAAAAGGTGTCTGCCAGATGGATTCCCAGGTTAATCACACCTTTCCAGAAGCAAGAACGCGTCGAGTGCTCGAGGATAAATTTGGAGATGTGCCAAGAAGATGAGTCAAAATTTTTCAAAAGACTGATTACACAGGATGAAACCTGGGTCCATCACTGTGATCCAGATAAGAGAAGCTATCAAAATCAAGAGGCGGGGCAAGATCAGCAAAGGCATCCTCATCCTGCAGGACAACGCTCCGGTCCACAACTCGCGTGTTGCCAGATCAGGAGCACACGCGTGCGGCTATGAACTCCTCCCCCATCCCCCCTACTCTCCTGACCTTGCACCCTCTGATTTTCACCTCTTCCCAGCCATGAAGTTGTTTTTGAAAGGAAAGCGTTTCCCAGATGATGCAGCCTTGATTTCTGAAGTCACATCATGGTTGGCGGACCAAGCTGGGGTCTTCTACAAAAACGGTCTCTAGAGCTGCATCAAACAATGGGAGAAATGCGTAATTCTGGGTGGTTCCTATGTAGAAAAAGACTAATAACTATGCCAAGTTTCATTGCTCTACTGCTATGGGAAGTGGGTCAGGGGCATTGCTTATTGAACGCCCCTCGTATATATATATATATATATACTAGCAGAATTGCCCGGCGTTGCTCGGGGCTGAATTGCTTGAAAGTACTGTTAATGATTGCACTGAATTATGATGATTATTCAGGCAAATATTGATATAAGCTTACGGTGGGAGATAAGGACTTAACGATCAAACGTGTGCCATTGCATTGTTTTGGGGGAACCAAATTTCTGATGAGCATTATAGGGGCACCAACTTTAAGTTTGAGAAAGTGTGGTGGTAGTCCGGGGTGCTCAAAGGAATATAGTACCTCTATTGGATAGTTGATGACGTCCTCTGGGTCAGGAGTTGTATAGATAGACTGATATACATAGACTTCCCCAGGAATGAGTTTTAGCATTTCATCATTAATATGGTGAACAGTTTTATTCCTCGGGGCCAGTATAGCTTTTTGCCAATCCAATCCATATTCTGATAATTAGCTTGTAGATCTGGGAACACTGCATCTCTGAGATCAGAAGGCGTCTTAACAATGGTACAAATGGAATCGATGGCAATATTACCATTTTCATCTCTGGTATTTTGCCTTCGCCAAGTGCAAGGAGGGTGTGAGGAAATGCTGCTGATGTGATATTACGTCGCATGTGAGCACGCATATTGGTGTGAAGTTTGAGAGTTACTTCCCTTTATTTAAAAAAATATGCATTAAAATGGAAAAAAATGATGGTAAATTATTTGTAAAATCATAGACTCATCGTAGACGTGCGCTAATACCCAGAAGGGCTCGATATGAATCAGTTTGGTTAAACTGCATCGCAAAATGTGGGAGTAGTTAGGAATCTAAATCGGAGTAGACAGACACACAACCTTTCTTTTATATATAAATATTTTCGTCCTAAAAAACTTTGTATGGATTGAATGGTTACCTCTATGGAAATATATACATGCACATTATACATACATGTGTGTATAGATGAATATATAAATACATTTAAATATCTATATACACTTTTGGGCGATCTTTCTGTTTCTTAGAGATAACTTTAGATCTTATTTTCGTCCTAAAAAACTTTGTATGGAGTGAATGGTTACCTCTATGGAAATATATACACACACGTTATACATACATGTGTGCATAGATGAATATATAAATACATTTATATATCTATATACACTTTTGGGCGATCTTTCTGCTACTTGGATATAGGTCTTATATTCGTCCTAAAAAACTTTCCTGTCACACACTCATGCACACGCACACACACACACACACGCACCCTCACACACACACACGCACACACACACACACACACACACGCACGTTAGCTTACAATTTTATTTATATATTTGTGTGTCTATGTGTGTAAAGAGGAAGTGGCAGAGTGAAAGAGTCACTCACTACAAAAAGTGAATTACTTTCACTTTATTCGTGGCACACTGTGTGTGTGCGTGTGTGTGTGGTGTAGGCCACACTAAGAAAAGCATTTGACTTATACACCACAATGTGAGATACAAAGGGAGGCAGATAAAATCTGCCTTTTATAATAAGATATATATATATATATCTTATTATAAAAGGCAGATTTTATCTGCCTCCCTTTGTAAGTATAGAAATCTACAATATAGGATTTCTTCAATTACAATTTACCTAGCATTTTTAAGAGTAGAATGCATCGGGTCATGCCAGGTCCAGTTTTTAAAATTTAAACTCCAATTAAGCAAAATTTACAGAAAACTCACATTCTGGTGTGTATGTCAAATGCTTTTCTTAGTCTGGTTTACAGCACACGCAAACGCACACACACAGTGTGCAACGAATAAAGTGAAACTAGATGTAATATTTGTTTCTGTCTATCACGCTGATAGATACATGAGTAAAATGTATGGGAAGCTAACAGATAAGAGTGAGTGAAAATGTTCTTGGAAGAGAGTAAATTAGCGACAGAGTGATTTGAGGAAGACTAAACTGAAAGTATGAAACAGTGTTTATGTATAAACAGATGACACTTATATAAACCCTTTCGTTACCAAACCGCCCGAATTTACCTATTCATATTTAAATGAGAATATCAGAGTAAATCTCTTTAGTACATTCGTGAAAACACGTATTATACTTCGTAAACACTTCAAATACAGTTTTGTACAAAAATCGAAGTGTAATTTTAATTCCGTGAATTATGGGAGATTTTTTTCCAAAATTTGTTCCTATTGTGTTTTCAAAATTTGTAATTCTGACAAAAATGGATACGAATTTCATTATATCAAGCAGCGAGTCAGAATTCGAAGGATTTTCTACTGAAGACCTTCATAAATCTAACTCTATGACTGAAAAAAAAAAGCATCTTATATAAGAGTGAAGTTGTGTGTCTGTCCCCTTCGATTTAGATTCGTAACTACTCCCACATTTTGCAGTGCAGTTTAACCAAAAGCGGGTATCTTATAGTCGTGATTCATATCGAGCCCTTCTGGGTATTAGCGCGCGTCTACGATGAGTCTACGATTTAAAAAAAATTTACCATCATATTTTTCCATTTTAATGCATTTTTTTCGCTTTTATATAAGGGAAGTAACTCTCTAAAAATATCTACGATGTGTCAACGATTTAAAAGAAAAATTTACCTTAATTTTTTTTCAATTTTTAATGCATTTTTTTGCTATTTTTTGGCTATAACTCTCTAAAAATGCTTATATAGTTATTTCCCTTACAACCCGAGCAACGCCGGGCGATACTGCTAGTCTTATTATAAAAGGCAGATTTTATCTGCCTCTCTTTGTCTCTTATAGAAATCTACAATATAGGATTTCTTCAATTACAATTTACCTAGCATTTTTAAGAGTAGAATAAATCGGGTCGTGCCAGGTCCAGTTTTTAAAATTTCAACCCCAATTAAGCAAAATTTAGAGAAAACTCACATTGTGGTGTGTTAGTCAAGTGCTTTTCTTGTTGTGGGCTACAGCACACGCACGCACACACAAACAAAAACGGAGCGATCTGCTTCACTAACTACTTATATTTCTTATTCTAGAAATCTCTATATCTATAAACGGCAAAATGTCTGTGTAGCTGTGTGTCCTTTATACAAATCTACAGTTTTTCATGTAATAGGCTGGCATTTTCTATGGGCTTTCAAAACTGTCTGAGAGAGGTTGTGAAGATCTTTTCATTTCCCCAGTTACCTCAGAAAGCCATTAAAAATATCAATAAACTGACTCCTTATGCCCATAAGTTATGAGCATAGATGACAAGGGAGATAACTTCCTTTACCTCCTCATTCCCTCCACTTAGAGTTAAGCAATCCAGAGTCATCTTATTTGAATATAACAAGTTATTTCAATTTACAAGAGCAAGAGAGCACAATCCAAGTTACCGAATTTAGTGATTGACGGATAATTATTTGATCGACTCTGAAAGGATCAAAGAGTATTAAAATTAATAATAGTAATAAAATAATGATAATGTCTATATCTATAAACGGCAAAATGCCTGTGTATCTGTGTGTCCTTTATACATATCCACAGTTTTTCACGCAAAAGGCTCACATTTTCTATGGGCTTTCAAAACTGTCTGAGGGTGGTTGTGAA
>NC_043014.1:25158008-25163008 GCF_006345805.1 Octopus sinensis | reverse complement strand
CTGCTAAGGTGTGGCACTTTTGCACACAACTAACTTCAACCATTCTCGTCACATGACCATACCAGCGCAAACGTCTCTCTTGCACACCACAACTGATGCTTCTTAGGTCCAACTTTTCTCTCAAGGTACTTACACTCTGTCGATTATGAACACTGACATTACACATCCATCGGAGCATACTGGCTTCATTTCTTGCGAGCTTACGCATATCCTCAGCAGTCACAGCCCATGTTTCACTACCATGTAGCATGGCTGTACGTACACATGCATCATACAGTCTGCCTTTTACTCTGAGCGAGAGGCCTTTTGTCACCAGCAGGGGTAAGAGCTCTCTGAACTTTGCCCAGGTCTTTCTTACTCTAGCAGTTACACTTTCAGCACACCCACCCCCGCTACCGACTTGGTCACCTAGGTAGCGGAAGCTATCAACTACTTCTAGTTTTTCTCCCTGGAACGTGGTAGAAGTTGGTCTCTGCACATTTTCAGTGTTTATTGCTCCTGAGCATCTGCCACAGACAAAAACTATTTTCCTAGTTAGCCTTCCTTTGACATTGCTACACCTCTTATGTGTCCATAGCTTACACTTGGTGCACCTTATAGAATTTCTACCTACGCCTTTTTTACAGATCGAGCAGGGCCATCTACCTGAAGGCGTTTGTGATTGGTCTACCTTCCTACTTATTAGGACTTTGGTTTTGGCTAGGTTGATTCTAAGGCCCTTCGATTCTAAACCTTGCTTCCACGCCTGAAACTTCTCCTCCAGTTCTGATAGTGACTCAGCAATTAGAGCAAGGTCATCAGCATAGAGGAGCTCCCAGGGGCATCCTGTCTTGAATTCCTCCATTATTGCCTGGAGGACTATCATAAATAGGAGGGGACTGAGGACTGAACTTTGGTGGACGCCAACCTCTACCCGGAATTCTTCACTGCACTCGTTGCCAACCCTCACCTTACTAGCAGCGTCTCTGTACATGGCTCGCACAGCTCTTACTAACCATTCATCTATCCCTAGTTTCCTCATTGACCACCAGATAAGGGATCGGGGGACCCTGTCAAAGGCTTTCTCCATGTCAACAAAAGCCAGGTACAGGGGCTTATCTTTGGCTAGGTATTTCTCCTGCAGCTGTCTTACCAGGAATATAGCATCAGTAGTACTTTTCCCTGGCACGAACCCAAACTACATCTCATCTAAGCTAACTCTCTCTCTAATTAGTTGGGCTATAACTCTCTTTGTAACCTTCATTACCTGATCCAGCAGCTTGATACCCCTGTAGTTATTTGTATCTAGGGCGTCACCTTTACCTTTGTAGCAGTTGACTATTATGCTGCTACACCAGTCATTGGGTATGACTCCTTTGTGTATCACCTGGTTAACTATACGGGTGACTAGGCTATAGCCGACACTACCAGATATTTTGAGCATCTCTGCAGTAATTCCTGATGGGCCAGGGGCTTTCCCTGTTTTCATGCTTGTAATTGCCTTAACTACTAAGGAACTGTCAACTCGGATTGCTGGTCCCTCTGTTGGGTCGACATTCGGCAGACTCTCTTTATCCCATTCATGTTGCTCATTCAGCAACCTTTCATAGTGGCATCTCCAAACCTCTCTCTTTGTATCCTCATTTAGCTCAAGTGAACCGTCATACTTGCGAACACATTTCTCTCCTACCACGTCACGATTCTCTCTCACACACTGTCTTGCAACACAAAATACCTCAAGTCTTTCATCCTCACGGCAAATTTTTTCTTATCTGCTTCCCCTCTGGCTAAATACACCTGCCTCCTAGCTTCCCTTCTGGCAGTCTGATACACTTCCCTGCTACCACCATTCTTCCAGTCCTTCCAAGCCCTGTCAACAATATTGTTCCACCACCACGTTTTTGGGTCTTGAGGGGACTTTGCACCAGCCACAGATCTGGTCAGTGGCTTTCAGCAGGTTGTCCCTTAGAAGCGTCCAGTTGTCTTCTACCCCATGTGTAGCTATACCCCCTTCTATTTCGTCAAAGGCTTCAAGTAACGTCTCTAAATCTCTGTCCATTCGCAGGGTCTTTAAGCTTCCAGACCCTTCTTCTCAATGTTGGTTGTCTTCTAGTCATCCTCTTAGTCCTGATCCTAAAGTCACTAACTACCAGTCTATGTTGTGGGGTACATTCTTCACCTGGGAAGGTTTTGGCATTTATAAGCAGCCATCTTTCCTTTTTTCTGGCAAGGATGTTGTCGATTTGGCTAGTATGCCAGCCCGATCGGTAGGTGACCAAGTGGCTTGTCAGTTTCCTGAAGTTAGTGTTGCAAACCATAAGTCTATTCGCATCACAGAACTCCAGCAGCCTGGTTCCCTCCTCGTTGCGGGAACCATAACCGTAGCCTCCATGTATGCCATGGAAGCCCCCAGCATATCGTCCAACATGCCCATTGAAGTCACCAGCCACAAAGAGATGGTCCCTGTCATTCGTCAATGAGGTGGTCTGCAGTAGGGTGTCATAGAAATGGTCTTTCTGTCCATCGGGTAGCCCTGGCTGAGGGGCATAGGCCGATATAATAGTTGCTAAACTATGATGGAGCACTAATCTAATCTTCAGTATTCTGTCACATACTCTGACTACCTCGATTACCTTATCTACCCATTTTTAGGCGATACGTATACCCACACCCCCGACCCCATCACTATTCCCAGCCCAGAAAATCTTGTACCGCTGTCCTATAAAACATAAAATTTATTAATTACAACATCTTCAGTATATTTATATATACAGCAGGAAATAAATGTCAAATTGCTAAAACAATAACATTATTAATAATTCATTCATATTTTGGCACAGAGCAGCAATTTGAAGGGAGGGGCTAGTCAATTAAACCCCAGTGTTTAGCTGGTACTTATTTTATGGATACTGAAAGGATGAAAGACAAACTTGATTTTGACAATATGAAAACTCAGAGTATCAAGCCAAAAGAAACGCTGCCAATCATTTTGTCTGGTACTGATTCTGCCAGCTTACCATTTTAACAGCACAATTAAAGATAGTTTCGAATTTTAGCACAAGGCCAGCAGCTTCAAGGGAGGGCGTGAGTCAATTACATCTACCCCAATGCTGAACCGGCACTTGTTTCATCAGCCACCAAGGCAAAGTTGACCCTGGCAGAGTTTAAACTCAGAATGTAGCAACGGGTGAAATGCTGCTAGGCATTTTGTCCAGTGCAGCAACAATTCTGTCAGCTTGCCACCTTAACAACATAATTAATAATCCTTTCTACTATAGGTACAAGGCCTGGAATTTGAGGAGAGATGATCAGTCAGTCACATCACACCCAGTACTTGACTAGTACTTAATTCACTGACCCCTGAAAGGATGAAAGGCAAAATTTGAACTCAGAACACAGCGATAGGTAAAATACCGATAAGCATTTCATCCAGTGTCCTAGCAATTCTGCCAGCTCGCTGCCATAACAACGTAACTAACAAGAGCACTCAGAGAGCGCAAGCCTCCACCAAGGCAAGACCAACATCCTCTCAACGATTAGCCAGAAATGATTTTTATAATGAGAATATCTGAAATAAACTCAACTGCTCTAACATATGAGAATACTAAAACTGAACCTCATCGCTCTCAAAAATTAAGTAAAAAAAAAAGGGAAAATAATCCAGAATCCTGGTCTGGTATTGGATTAATCTCAAAATCTAATCGGTTCTCATGCCAGCCTTGAGGCCAAACATCCCTGAAGGTTTCATCTGAATCCATTCACTGAATGGATTCAAGAAGATATCTTGAGATATCTTGTCCATGGACAAACAAACACAACATAAAACAATATAAAAGGTGAGTGATGAAATTAGCAACAATAAAATTGAAAGCAACATACCTCTTGCTGCTCCAAACTTCTGTCTTCAACATTTTCCAGTGACGAAACTGCTTTATCAATCTATACATATGTATATACATATACATATATATATACATATACATATATATATATACATATACATATATATAAACATATACATATACATATATACATACATATACATATACACATACATATACATATACACATACATATACATATACACATACATATACATAACGCATATATAAACATATACATTATATATAACATATACATATATAAACATATACATATATATATAATATATATATATATACATATATAGATATATACATATATATATATATACATATATATATATATATATACATAATATATATATATATACATATATATATATATATAAATACATCTATATATATATATACATATATATATATATATATATATATACATATATAGAATAGTAAAAAGTGAAAAAACTACAGAAGGCTTAAAGGTTAAAAAAATATATTTGCGTCAATATGTCTGAAGAATATTAAAAATTTTTTTTCCCTTACAATGACATAGTTTAGAAGAAAGACCGGTTTCGCGTTTAGCTTTTCAAATTTCTTGCGATGTTATGTTTATGTTGAATAGAGTTATCGTTATGTTTATGTTTAAAAGAGTTCTAAATAAGGGGAGGTAATGAGTGATTTCTTCTGGTGTAAGGGAGATAATCGCTTAAATTTTTTTTCTTTTCCCTTGGTGTGAATTTCTCTGTATCAGTATGTTGGCATGGTTAAGTCTGGGCTTGTACTTTTCAATGAAGAATGTTTCCTTGTTTAATCTAATTTGTGTTGATGATCCGATAGCACATTGGTAAAATGGAAAGATTAAAAATTGTGGTAGTAGTTGCTTTGTGCATTTCTCAATGTGCTCACTAAAAGGTATCATTCTGTATTCTGGGAATGCAATCTGCTGTCGATGCAGTGTGCATCTACGTCTGAGTGATAGTCCCGTGGATCCCACGTAGTCTTGGTGGCAGCCCGAGCATTTTATGACATAAATTATGTTTTCAGAGGCACAAGTAAAGTTAGATTTGATCTTGAATTTCTGTCCCTCTTTAAAGAGGAATTCTGATCCTTCTAGCAGGTTTGGACATGTTGCACAGTTCG
>NC_043014.1:25078059-25150408 GCF_006345805.1 Octopus sinensis | reverse complement strand
AGTATGTACAGGTGGACTGACTACGTCCCAGGTAGGGGCCATGGTTTATGGCCTGACTAGTCTTGCGGGTCTTCGGAAGGTGTTTTTATGTGCCACCGACACAGGTGCTAGATGAGGCTGGCGAACGGCCACGACAGGATGGTGTTTTTTTATGTGCCCACAGCACGATGGCCAGTGATGCGGTACTGACTACGGCCATGTTCGGATGGATTCTTGTGTGCCACCGGCACTGGTACCACAAGCGGTACTGACTACTTTTTATGTGCTACCGACACAGGTGCTAGATGAGGCTGGCGAACGGCCACGACCGGATGGTGTTGTTATGTGCCCACAACACGATGGCGAGTGATGCGGTACTGACTACGGCCACGTTCGGATGGATTCTTGTGTGCCACCGGCACTGGTACCACAAGCGGTACTGACTACGGCCACGTTCGGATGGATTCTTGTGTGCCACGGCACTGGTACCACAAGCGGTACTGACTACGGCCACGTTCGGATGGATTCTTGTGTGCCACCGGCACTGGTACCACAAGGATACAAATTCCATTGATGTTCATCTATTTTGATTTGTTTTGATTTGATTGATTTTCACTTGCCTCAGCAGGTCTTCACAAGTGTCACAAGAAGGAAGGTATGTACAGGTGGACTGACTACGTCCCAGGTAGGGCCCACGGGTTATGACCTGACTAGTCTTGCCGGGTCTTCGGATGGTGTTTTTATGTGCCACCATGTTCCCACAGCACGGAGGCCAGTCGATGCGGTACTGGCTACGGCCACGTTCGGATGGTTTTCTTGTGTGCCACAGGCACTGGTACCACAAAGATACAAATTCCATTGATGTTCATCTATTTTGATTGATTTTCACTTGCCTCAGCAGCTTCACAGACCCCAGTTGAACCGTCCAACCCATGCTAGCATGGAGAACGGACGCTAAATGATGATGATGATATATATATAACAGAAAAGTCTAATTCTTCAATTGCATGTAACACAGGCAACGGCAGGTATCTCTTCTAGTATGTGTATGTATATATATATACATATACATAGCAGTCTAAGGGAGACAATCCCTCACACTTAACCCTTCGTCTGAGAGGTCAACAAATGGCTACAAGGTCTTTTCTCACTGTATAGAGAGGTTATAGACTGGCCATTAGGGTTTGAAGAAATGCCATAAAGCTAAGTGTTTTATGGATGTGAAACTCATGGTAACCCCCGGAGACCAGCCATAGCCATCTTTATCTAATTATATACATACATATATATTACATTACATGTGGTAAATAGCTTGCTTTACCAATAACATAGTTCCAGGTTCAGTCCCACTGCATGGCGCCTTGAGCTAATGTCTTCTACTATAGCCTCGGTCTATCCAAAGCCTTGTGAATGGATTTGATAGATGGAAACTGAAAGAAGCCCATCGTGTGTGTGTATGTATATATATATCGTATATACATATATATATATATATATATATATACATCGTATATACATATATATATACAACGTATATACATTATATATACATTGTATATATATATAATATATATAATATATACATCGCATATATATTATATATATATATACATCGTATATATATATATATATATAATATATACATCATATATATATATATATATATATTATATATATATATTATATATATATATATATATACATCGTATATATATATATATATATATAGACATCGTATTATATATATATATATATACATACATATATATACATATATATATATATATACACATACATACATACATATATATATATATATACATATATATATATATATATATGTATGTGTGTGTATATATCTGTTTGTCCCCCAAACATTGCTTGACAACTTATGCTGGTGTGTTTATGTCCTTGTAACCTAGCAGTTCAGGAAAAGAGACCGATAGAATAAGTACGAGGCTTACAAAGAGTAAGTCCTGGGTTTGATTTGCTCGACTAAAGGGGTGCTCCAGCATGGCTGCAGTCAAATGACTGAAACAACTAAAAGAAAGCATATATATTATGTCTTACTTGTTCCTGTCTTTAGACTGCAGTTATGCTAAGGCACCACCTTGAGGAATTTTTAGTTGAATAAATCGACCCCAGGACGTTTTAGAGATAAGTCTTGCCAAATCGCTAAGTTATAGGGACGTAAGCAAATCAACATTGGTTGTCGAGCTGTTGTGGGGGGGGGAAGAAACACAGACACACACACACATACATACATATACAATATGCTTCTTTCAGTTTCCATCTAGGAAATCCACACGTAAGGCTTTAGTCAGCCCAAGGCTATGGTAGAAGACACTTGCACAAGATGCCATGCAGTGGTCCTGAACCTAGAACCATGTGGCTGGAAAGCAAGCTTCTTACAACACAGCCAATTTATATAATGTATGTGTTAGTGAAAGTTGTTTTGTTTTTGAAATATTGACAGATAGGTGATAAATATATAGATATGTGTAGATAGATAGATAATGAGGTTTAGACACTTATCAATATAACTACATAATATGAGTAAGGTGAAAATTTAGAGATACAATTTGGAGAATTTAATATTATCTTTATGATTAACAGCACAAAATTTAATCTTCTCATTGGAGAAGTGATCTAATTAAGATCAATAATGTTACTAACAATAGATTAGAGGCACAAAAAGAAACACACTATTAGCTATCTTTCTTATTGTGCCTCAAGAATCACAGCACATATAAATAATTTGGTAGTGAAGTAAATGTGTGTGTGTGTGGGGGGGGTCATATATAACAATAAAATTCAAGCAAATTAAATATTAGAAGAAAATGAAAACAGCAACATCATTATTTTTAATAGTAATTGAAATTTTAACTTTATTTAAAAAACTGAAATTATAAACAAATATGAATTGCTCTCATTCACTTTACTATTTCTGGTAAAAATAAATTTGTAACTATATATATATATATATATATATATATATATATATATATATATATATAATAATATAATGCACGTGTACAGAACGACACATACATACATACATAATATACACATATCTATTTACAAATACACAATTTGGAAAAAAAAAATTATCAGTAGGCCAATTTTGAAAAGAGTCAGCAAGATGTATGTGTATGGATAGGATAAATTATGAAATCACCGAGAGCCGAAGCTATCAATGAAGCTATCAATGAAGCTATCATCCAAGTAAACTCAGCAACTGATGTATTTGGTGTGAGAGGAATCGTCTGTCAACCTCAGCAAAAATTGATTATTTTCATCTCTTTATTGTTAAAAAAAACAGCAGCAGCAACAACAACGCTTGCAAAGAACGAAAGAAAGCAGATAAAACGGCATTCTAAAAATGTTGAGAGGGGGTGGGGCAGAAATAAAATCTCGTAAAAAGAATGTATTGTTGATTTTGTTGAGATTTTTACAAAATCGCGCGTGTGTATTGGAGTTTGTTATGATATTTAGCTAAGTTAACCCTGTTTAGCAAAGGCATTCCAGGCGTGACAATTCTGTTATATACATACATAATGTACGACTAGTGCGTCCAATGTGTTCCTTTATTTTTAAGTAAGGGCGTGATTTAAAGGAATTTGGCAGGTCAAGTGATAACGTGACAGTTGTCTCTCATGAACGTCACGAATAAACGTTGAACTTGCATCCCATTTGAAGAATTATATTCTTTAATCTACCGCAGAGAGTTGTTTTTCTCTCTTTTTTATTGTTGTTTTTTTTTTAGGGATTAGGACCCGTACGATGTGAAGGAAAAGGAATCTAGAGGAAAAGAAAGGAGGTAAAAAGGAATTAGAAGACGAAAGTTCGAAAGAAAGGCAGTGATAGAGTAAGTTCTTTTGTTTTATTTGTTGACACTTGGTTCTATGTTCATACCTGCAATGTGTGTGTGTGTGTGTGTGTGTGTGCGTGCGTGCGTATGTGTGTGAATGTGCGGTGAATGTATATATGCGTGATTGCGTGTCTGACAGTATGAAACTATTTGTTGTCATCGTTTATTTTCCCCCACTCAACCGATGGGAGGGATCACCGTATTCATTTAAAACACCAGTCCCACCTTCTCTGTTGTGGATCGTCCTAAATCTACCATTTCGCATCCGATCCTGTTGTCTTTTGTTTTTATGACTTTTTCTTTTTAGTTTACTTTGTTCTATCTATGTTTGCCATTTTCTTTCTTGTTTTGTTTTATATTTGTAGTCACTGCTACTTGTGACCATAATTACATCTTATATTTGTCTTCATGGTAGGAGCAAAATGAATAATTGTGGACAGGAGAGATTATTGGGGTTCGGTTGTGAAGTATGATAGGAAATGTAGAAACTGCGTTAAAAATCATAAAAGTTCTAAGGTCTCTGAGAATGGACTCGCTAAATTACGAAGAAATCACAAGAATGACATAAAGAAAATTACTTTATCAAATAGAAATTCAGTGTTTGTTTAGGGTTGAAGAAAAATCAGAAATACAGAGATATGGGAAGAGACAGAGTGAGGGATAGACACTTAGGCATCAGGGCAGAGTGAGAAAATCAACACGAGAAGGATATCTTCGTTCTTACAGCGGTCGAAAGCAGGTGTGGGAGGCGGGTGGGAATATTCACTTAAGCCAGATTCGTTCATCCATCCCCTAAAGTACACAATAACACTTCCTCGAAGCATGTAAGTTTGCTGCCAACATTAATACATGTATTAAAAAAAACAAAAAAAAACAATGAGAATGCATGGACAGAAATGACTAAATTCAAAGTCACTTACCACTTTGAAGTGCAGCAAAGGAAGGGAAAATAGTGCTGCGCGTGCGCACAAATGACTCGAATGCCGGAACGGTGATTCTAAAAATAGTTTCTAAGGAAATCAAGTACCATTTACAGCCACACCCTCTCACGGATTGACGTAAAGGACACCAAAACTTGCTGACAAAGGCATGAAGAATTGGTCTACTGTCATTTTTCAATATTTTTCCTCATTTCATATATCTCTAGGTCCCGGATGGCAACAGACTTGAGAATTTGGTTATAAAGAATTGTTTAAAAGACGTTTGTTTGTGCTTTTCTTTTCTGCGTAGGATTCCAATTATTGTATAGTTTCAGTTTGTTGTTTATCTGCGTGTACTAAGCGTGTCGCGTCTGTATGTGAAAATCTCTTTAGACGTGTCTGTTGTTGACCTCTGTGCGTGTATACGCATGGACGTGCACGCGCACACATACATACTAGTTGAATGACCCAGTGAAAAACTCAATAAAATATAAACACAATAGACCTGATATAATGATTTGGGATAGAGAAGTGAAACTAAGTACAGTTGTGGAAATCAGTTGCCCAGTGGATGTTAATAGTGGAAAAATGAATACCTGGTCTGAACTATTGAGAAATCTGCGGTTATTCTATCCAGCTTACAAGTTCAGGTTTATTGCCTGTAATTATTGGAGCACTGGGGTATGTAACACACTGCTTAAATACCAATCTTGAGAAATTAGGTTTCTCAAAACCAGAAAGGAGAAAGCTGATTTGAAGACTGTAGATCCAATCCATCACTGGAACTGTAAAAATCTGTAAAACTTTCCTGAAGTTTATCTCTATAATTAATTCAGAAATGTGAAAAGTTTGTTTGTCTGGTTTTGGCATTGAGAACGGGTTAAAGGCCACTAGATCCCGTCGGATTGACTCCAAAATTTACAGGGACATGTAAAATTCCTCATCTTATAAAATGTGGCCCAAGTAGACCTGAATGAAATCGGGTTATATTAACCAAAATGTGAAAAGGGGTCTAAATGGGGCTAGAAGGGGATTAAAATTTACAGGAGCGGGTGTTTAGCAATTCTCTGTTACATCAAGCTAAAAAATTTGCACCAGCCTTTAAATCTTCAATGTGTTGCCGTCCATTATGAAGAAGTTTTGAATGCTTGCCATGGTGAGTCTACTGTTGTGAGAAAGAATCACTTCAAAACTTGGTGTTCAGGGATTTTCTTTTACATCAAGTTCAAAATTTTACACCAGCCGTTAAACTGTCAATACGTTGCTGTCCGTCGTTAAGAAATGCCAGCCATGGTGACTCTACTATCCTCAGATTCTATCCCTTCAAACTTTGGTTTCCAATATTTTTTTAAAATTTTTATTCAGCTCGCAAGTTTGTCTGTCCCTTTTAAATGTTAGTGTTTTACTGTCTGCCTTGAAGCAGACCTTTCCGTTGTCACTGCCTGATATTTATGACTGATCCTTCAAAATATTTTCTTTCTCAACTTACTCAAGATCTTTTGTTGTTTATAAATGGGAGAGAGATAGATAGAGAAAGATAGAGAGTAAGAGAAAGCAAGGGAGAGTCCGAGAGAAAGGAAGAGTAACAGAGTGAGAAAGTGAGAGAGAGACAAAGAGGGAGAATGTGGTGATAAAAAGCAGAAAGGAAGCAACAGAAAGTAAGAACCACACTCTTACCCGCGCGTAGAGCGGGTCACCTTAGGCTAGTCATTTAAACATACAATTCTGCACACATACATACAAAAATACCCTGTTGTTGATGTTGAAATTCCAATGAAGGAACCTTGGATCTAGGTTAGAAACCAGCACTTTCTCTATTGGCAAGAAATCTTGAAATAAAACTGAATAATAATTGACATACACACACACACACATATACACACACACAAACAAACAAACACGCACACACACATACATACATACGTACATACATACATACATAACCATATTTTATCAACTTGTACCAGCAAGCTCTCTGTAGTGGATCTTGCATGTATGAAGTGGATTCGATCCACTATAGCCAAATTTAAATTAACGCTGCAACAGAACTGTTCCCATGGTGGAACAATGGTTTTTCTCTGACAGCAGTTTTACATTTTCCAGATGCCTTTAGCTAGGTCGAAATAATGTCTTCACTACTTGACCCTTTCTAACCTCTTCTACTTCACCAAAAGTGAAGATAACAAGATCACCAACTAAATCTATTGTTCTCACTGATATATCTATCCTTCTGTATCTTTATACAAGCAAGCATACCCCAAGCAAAAATGAGTTCGTCACAGTCATGACAACTCAACGGAGTTATTCACAGTCGGTGATGACTCAACGAGGTCTGGCTGACCAGCCTTGGTCAGAGAGAGATATGAAGTTTACTGTCAGCAACGTCCCACACCCTACAATTCTCACTAGCTCTAATTCTGTTCTCCTACAACATCATTCTATCTCTCTCTGTGTTTACTACTAAATAATGAAGAGGATACAAACACAAACTTTACTCGCATGCTTTTGGATTTATCACAACCTGCCCGTCGAGGTATGGTGTTTTTCAGCGTAACAGTAAATAAATATTTCCTTAAAACTTCATGCATTGTCTATCTTTTACATCTTACAATATGCAGTTATAACAACAAATAATTATCATCCCAGCAAGCTCTCAATTGGATCAGTAGCATACCACACTGGTTAGCTCTGGTAGAGACAAAATTGATCGTCAAATGCAGAACCACCCACATGGCAAAAAACTACTTGCCAACTGCATGCCAGAACTTAATGTATAAGATATATACAGCATGCTTAAACCTCTTTCTCCAATATCCTTGTGAAACCAATAACATCATCACAGCAGAACAAGCAGCTGGGAAGAAGGGAGTCTGGAGATGTACCGAGTAATTTTTAATCAACAAAACTGTGATGTCAGAGGTGCGGGAGCACAAGAAGCACTTAGTTTCAATGTGGCTAGACTACAAGAAAGCCTTTGACTCTATTCCCCATCTGGTCACCATCTTCAAATTAAACACAAAGAGTGACTGTACTATCACTGATAGAATACAGTATCGCAGAGGCATGTTCCAAGGGGACAACTTCTCTGTGATGTTGTTTATATTTTCCGTAAACCCCTTGTCATTAATGTTAAGGAAGTCTGAAGGATATCTCACTGGTTTACAAGGAAACAGAAATACCAAAATTATACATTGCTTCTTTGTGGATGACTTGAAACTTTATGCAAGGAATATGTATAAGTTGTAAAAGAGCCTTGACCTGGTTACAACATTACAAAGGCTACACAGTTGGAGTTTGCTCAGGAGAAATGTTGTTATATGGTTGTGAAACAGGGGAAAACTGTAAACCAGGCTAAGCAACATCTCCATCAATGACTTGACTGTTTCCCTTATATCTGATGAGGAATCTTACAGGTATCTAGGGGTGGATGAAAGCATATCTTACAATAGCACCTGTAACAAAACATGTGTCACTAAAGAATATTACAGTTGGATAAAGAAACTTTATACCTCAGAACTCTCTGCATTCAATAAAACAGTGGTACACAATGTGTTTGTAGTGCCAGTACTTATACCAACATTTAGACTGCATTATTGGATATTTGAAGATATCTGAGCCATTGATGTGAAACTTTGAAAATACTAACATGCACACTTAATTTCCACATAAACAGTGACGTAGACTGCCTCTACCTAAAATGAAAACAAGGCGGCTGAGGCTTAACATGATCCAGTGCCTTTGAATGTCATAACATATCCATTTGGCAACATCTTTTAACCACCAAGTGTTGAAGTGCATCCTTTGACCAAGTTTGCAAACATCAGGTTGAAAGGCAGCTCCTTGAGCAACATTCCTTGTCTGATAACCCTAAACACATGCCCAAAGAAGTTGCACAATTCTACCACAACACATCATCAGGTGAAAGGATGAGCATATATGGACCATGCATAGATATGTTAATAGAAAGCTCAGACAGGATAGTAACATTGATGACCAAAGCAATCTATCATGGACCAACAACCAGATTACTATCTCCCACATTGAAGGGTATGCATTTACAATCCAGGAACAGGAAATACAAATACTTGATGCACAAAAGGGACAGAGATGCAGGAAAAACAATAAAATGTGACAACCGATGCAGACTTTATGGAATTAATACTGAAGATATCACCCATATCTTAAGCAGTTGTCCAAAAATATCATTATGGTATTATCTACTGATGCGACATGACATAGCTAAGACACAGTATAGTGAGATCTGTTGAAAAAGATAACCCTGAGGACAAAGAAATAAGAACCCACAGAATGATGGAAGCTATAGCCACTCATGATAAAAAGGAATACTGGTGGAATGTCCCAGTGGAAACCTCAATGAAATGCAAACACAACAGACCTGATATAAAGATTTGGGATAGAGAAGAGAAAATGCATACAGTTGTGGAAATCAGCTGCCCAGTGCATGTTAACATAAAGCTGAAGATCAGTGAAACATAGAATACTTATGCTGAACTATTGAGAAATCTGTAGTCATTCTATCCAGATTACAAGTTCAGGTTTATACCTGTAATTATTGGGCACTGGGATATGTAACACACTGCTCAAATACCAATCTAGAAAAATTAGGTTTCTCAAAATCAGAAAGGAGAAAGCTGATTCGAAGACTACAGATCCATCATTAGAACAGTAATAATCTGTAAAACTTTCCAGAAGTTTATCATTTACGCATATATGAACAAGTCTAAATGTGCAAGTATATGTATGAGAAAACACATTAAACAAAACATACAAATCTGCATGTATATATACATACATACAAAAATACCCTGTTGTTAATGTTGAAATTCCAATGAAGGAACCTTGGATCTAGGTTAGAAACTGACTCTTTTTCTATTGGCTAGAAATCTTGAAATAAAACTGAATTATGACATCCATCCATCCATACATACCTACATGATGATGGCTGCAAACTTGTGTTCGAGTATAGCCATTGCCTGGTTGAAAGTCCTACACATGCAAAGACTACAACCAGCCAATTTTGTGGTAGGTCTTACTTTTCTTTTCAAGCGATGTATGATGATTTTTTTTATAGCGGGGAAAGGACTTGCACAAATCCAATCTCACTCTCTGAACATGGACAACATAAACTCAAAAAGAACTACCTGGGCTGGTGGCCAGGCATGCGATTGACCCACAGGGAGTAGAGGCCCTCTCTGCTGCTGTCACAACATCATTCTAGGAGAGCAAAACTCTGAGAGAAAACCTGCAACACTGACAGTATTTGACATACATACATACACACACAAATGCATACATGCATGCATAAATACATACATATATAGATACATACATGCATGCATACATCCATCCATCCATACATACATACATACATACATACATACATACATACATACATACATACATACATACAGCTGCCAAGCAGATATCAACATAAAGCTAAAGATCAGTGAAAAAGAAAACACCTACGCTGAACTATTCAGAAACTTACAGTTATTCTATCCAGATTACAAATTCAGCTTTATACCTGTAATTATCGGTGCACAGGGATATGTAACACGTTGCCTAAACACCAATCTTGAGAAATTAAGCTTCTCAAAACCAGGATGGAGAAAGCTAATTTGCAGACTACAGATTCAAGCCATCAACGGAATTGTAAAAATTTGTAAAACTTTCCAAAAGTTTAGTATTTGAGTATATATGCGCATGTCAAAACATGCAACTATATACATGAGAATACATAGATAAAACAAAACTATAAGTTTACACAAGCATGGACTCCAGATACTGCTCACTTACACACATAGATACACAAATATTCTGTTGATTTTGAAATTCCAATGAAGGAGCCTTGGGTCAAAAGTGGAAACCAGCTCTTTCTTTATTGGCAAGATATCTATATATATATATAAGTGAGAATGTGTGTGTGTGTGTGTGCCAGCCTGTCTTTCTCTCTGCATGTGTGCATCACTAAACCTCGAGAACTACCCAACTGATTTCAATCCAATTTTACGCATGCACTACTTAGGGTTCATGGAGTGTTATAGGCCAAAAAAATTTTCGACTTCTTTTCTATCCTGCCTAATGTGAGCCTGGAGCCATCTCTTACATTGTTTTGGTATTACATATCAAAAATGAAACAATAATATCTGTATTGTAATATGAGATAATAGTTTGGCTTTTAATAGTTTCACTATGTACGTTATACATACTTAGTGAAACTATTATCTTACATTACATATATACTTGCCTACATACATACATACATACATACATACATACATACATACATACATACATACATACATACATACATACATACATACATACATACATACATACATGGTGTAGACAACAAACAGATGTATTAGTATAACGCTCAAGAAGTGAAAAAGTCTTTAATGTTTTGAGCCTATGCTCTTCCACAGAAAGGAACACAGAAAGAAACAAGGAGGGAAAATAAAGAATGTGTAGTGGCTAGCAATCTATCATGGTGAAGATGATATATTCATTATATATATATATATATATTTATGTCTAATGGATAATAAAATGAATCGTTTACACCTGGTAGATTTCTGGAAGTAACAGGGGTTTATATAGGGATAACACCTTATTTTTCCTAGACAGAAGTAGTAATGTGCAGTTAGAAAGGCTTAGGAAAAATTTCTTTAGACTTTTCAAAAATTTAGGACTAAACATTACCATAAGTAAAGATTATCGTAGAGTGGACTTTCTTGATACTACCTCCTGTCTTGATATTGGATTATTTGAACCATTTCATAAGCCAAATGATCATATTAAGTACATTAACGTAACATCCAACCATCCACCCTCAATTATATGGGGCCTAGTTAAGAATAATTCTACAAGAATCTCTAGATTATCTGCTAATAGTAAAATTTTTGAATCTCATGCAACTTATCATAATGCTGCTCTAGCTAGGGTTGGATAACATGAAAAAATTCAATATATACAAGAAACAGGCATACACAACTCTGGTAATTCCTCCAAATGAGATTCACATTGTATACCACCACAATGTTACCATTTGAGAACTCACTCAGATAAAGAATACAGGCCAGAAAGAATTGGTCATATCTATGAACTACCAACAAAAACTCATAGACACACGTGGCATAATAATTCAACTGCTTGTTCCAGTCCTGTATAACACACTCGATCAAATAAGCCTAACAACAGATATAGGAATCGGGATATCCTCTGGTTCAGCCCGATTTTCAGTTTGCATGTTTCAACCAAGATTGCTGAAAATTTTTTTTGCTGCTTTGGACAAGTGTTTTCCTAAACCTAATCGGTATCATGCTATTTTTAATCAACACACCATGAAGATATCATGTGCCAACTCTGCTAATTTGGAGCAGCTTATGCATTGCATAAACAATAGCAAAATGCAGCAAAGGTTCATTAATCCACCAACTGGATGTAGCAAACATTTGCATCCAAGGAGATGTAAACCAAGGAGATGTAAACCACATTGATAAACACCAACTACAACCAATTTGTAGTAGTAGTAGAAGTACTAAGAATCAGAGCTAGGATGGTAACAATGTCGGTAAATGGAGTTGGGACAGCCTTATATAAAATAGATGTGATAAATGCTCATGCAGAGAGAAATCAAAATGTCCTCTGATGAATCTCTGTATGAATACAAATCTTGTATATAAATGTACCGTGCACACAAAGGGAAGGCCATATGTTTACATTGGACAGACAGCTGATTCCGTTAAGAATTGTTATTGTAACCATGTTGCCAGCTTTAAGACATTCAATAAGAGACATTGAACATCTTTGGTAGATTTTGTATGGCGACTGAAGGATGATAAAATGAAGTGCAGCATTAATTAGTCTATACTAAGGTATGTGAAACCATACAATATAATTTCCAAGAGATGCCATCTCTGTTCTGAGGAACCCCTGTCTATTCTGTGGACTAATGAGAAGATAATTAATAGAATTTTTGAATAACTTTCGAGATTCCTACATGCATATAAATGTACTTTTGCACAATGTTGTGAGAATGAATTTTGAGTAACTGTCAACTTAACTTAATTTACTTTAAGATATGGATAACTTAAGTTAACCTCCCCATTCTTTTAAACACCAAGTAGATAACTAACTTGCTTTGTGATCATGTGTGCACCAAACCTCATGTGTGTGTATGCTCACATTTTTGTGGATGCTTGTATAAGCTAAGGTACTTGCGCCATGCAGCTTGCCCAAGGGCGTTTATACATCCATATCTATTAATGGTTATTTTTTAATACTTTTCTCACTGGATTGCATGTTTGTTTTTCTTTTTGCCATCTGTGATTTTATTTTTGATCTTATATATAAATGAAAATATTTCCTCTGTCTGGCTGCTTTTCTCTCTACAAAACGGAAAGTTACAATGCGGAACAGTCATTTTTAACGAGTTGTATTTATTTATCACCTGACGAGATACATCTGCACCAGCGGATGCTCTTGAACCAGTTGTTGAGTGTCCCACCCAAGAGGAATCAATGCTGGATGTGTCAAAACAATTGTCATGATTCATAATAAATGTGTATATATATCTGCACATATGTTTGTATGTATATATGTATATATATAGATGTATATGTATAGATGCATATGTATACATGTATATGTATAGATGTATATGTATATATGTACATGTATATATATAGACTTATATATATATACATATGTATGTATATATGTGAGTATATTTAAATATTTATATATATTTGAAATAAAAATCAAATTCGATGACTGGCATCCGTGCTAGCGGGGCACAAAGAGCACCATACGAGTGTGATTGTTGACAGAGCGGCTAACCGGCTTCCGTGCCAGTGGCATATAAAAGGTACCATTCTAGTGTGATTGTTACCAGCGTCGTCTTACTGGCACTTGTACCCCATGCTAGTAGGGTGCTAAGAGCACTATCCAAGCATGATCATTGCCAGAGCGGCTAACTGGCTTCCATGCCGGTGGCACATAAAAGGTACCATTCAAGCATGATCGTTACCAGCGTTGCCACTTGTGCCAGTGGTATGTGTAAAAACAGTTGAGCGAGGTCATTGTCAGTACGTCCTGACTGGCCCCCATGCCGGTGGCACGTAAAAGCACCCACTACACTCTCGGAGTGGTTGGCGTTAGGAAGGGCATCCAGCTGTAGAAACTCTGCCAGATCAAGATTGGAGCCTGGTGCAGCCATCTGATTCGCCAGCCCTCAGTCAAATCGTCCAACCCATGCTAGCATGGAAAGCAGATGTTAAACGATGACGATGATGTATGTATGTATGTATATATATATATATATGCATGTATATATATGTATATATATGTGTACAATATATGTATATAAAGATATATATACATCCGCCTCGGCAATGACACCTCAGTCTCACGCCATTTCTGCTCCACCGGTCACTCCTTGCAACACCTGTCTGTGTTCAGATTGTCCTTGCACAGAGGCCATCCAGACTCCCGTTTGCGCCGTGAACAGGGATTAATCTTCTCTCTTCGCTCTTTTATGCCATTTGGGCTCAACTCTCCTCCCCTCTTCATCTAACCTCCTCCCTGACTCCTACTTCTCTTCACTCCTACATCTTTTCACCCCTACTCTCTTTCCCTCTTCTCCCTTACTCTCTTTCTCTCTTCTCTCTTTTTCTCTGCTCCCTCACTCTCCTTCTCTCCTCTCCCCCTCTCCCTCCTCCTTCTTTCCACCAACTCTCCTCTCTAGCCCCGACTCCTACTTCTCTTCACTGATACTTCCTTTCACCCCTACTCTCTTTCCCTCTTCTCTCTTACTGTCTTTCTCTCTTCTCTCCTACTCTCTTTCTCTCTTTCTCTCCCCTCTTTCCCTCTTCCCTCTTACTCTCTTCCTCTCTTCTCTCTTACTCTCTTTCTCTCTCCTCTCTTATTCTCTTTCTCTCTTCTCTCCTACTCTTTCACCTTCTCTTTCTCTCTTCTCTCTTACTCTCTTTCTCTCTTCTCTCCTCTCTCTCCTCACAACAAAGATGAGGACAAATATCAGTCAATTGTAAATAATGTAAATAATGTACAAAATTCCTCATCTCTTAAATATAGAACTGTATTTGCTTCCACACCTGAAATTTCTCTCTAGTTCTGATAGTAACTCAGGTGTTAGAACAAGGTCATCAGCATAGAGGAACTCCTAGGGGCAGCCCGTCTTGAATTTCTCTGTTATTTTCTGGAGGACTATGATGAATAAGAGGGGGCTGAGGGCTGATCCTTGGTGAACCCCTACTTCTACCCAGAATTCTTCACTATACTCATGCCAACCCTTACCATACTAACGGCATATCTGTACAAGGCCTACACAGTGCTTATTAACCACACGTCAATCACCATGTCCTGCATAGTCCACCAGATAAGGGATTGGGTGACCCTGTCAAAGGCTTTCCCCAAGTCAACAAGTATAGGGGTTTATATTTGGCTAGATATTTCTCCTGCAGTTGCCTTACGAGGAATATAGCATTAGTGGTGCTTTTACCTGGCACAAAACTGAATTGCATCTCATCTAAGCAGATTTTCTCCCTAATTCATTGGGCTGTGACCCTCTCCGTGACCTTCATCACCTGATCCAGCAGTTTGATACCCCTGTAGTTATTTCTATCTAAAGCATCACCTTTACCTCTGTAGCAGCTGACTATGGTGCTGCTACGCCAGTCAATGGGTATGACTCCTTTATGAACTACCTGGTTTACAATACAGGTGACAAGGCCATGACCCACACCACCAGATATTTTATGCATCTCAGTAGTGATTCCTGATGGGCTGGGGGCTTTTCCTGACTTCATATCCTTAATTGCTTTATCTACCAGGGTGCTACCTATTCGGGTAACTGGTCCTTCTACTGGGTCAACATTTGGCAGGCTCTCCTCCTCCTCCCATTCATTCTCCTCATTCAGCAGCCTTTCATAATGGCTTCTCCAAGCCTCTTTCTTTTCAGAATCATTGAAAGCAAGTGCACCATCATCCATGCAGACACATTTCTCTCTTGTGACATCACAATTTTATCTCACATACTGTCTTGCAATCCAAAATACTTCAGTTCATTGGTCCTCACGTCGCTGAACATTGGTAAACTTCTTCTTATCTGCTTTTCCCTTGGCTATATATACCTGTCTCCCAGTCTTCCTTCTGGCTATCTGGTACAGTTCTCTGCTACCTCCACTCTTCCAGGCTTTCCAGGCCTGTTTCTTTGCTTTAATGGACTTGTCTATCATATTATTCCACTACCACGTTACTCTAGGTCTGAAAGGGACTTTGCGCCATCCGCAGATTTGGTCTGTGGTGCTCAGTAAGCTGTCCCGTAGGAATTTCCAGTTACCCTCTATGTCTGAAGTCTGTAGCTCCTCCTTCCACTCATCAAATTTCTCAATGAGGATGTCCCTAAATCTCTGACCATGTGACGGGTACTTTAGCTTCCAAATCCTTCTTTTTTGGATTGGTCTGTTTCTTGGCACCCTTCTGGCCTCGAGTCTAAAGTCACTAATAACTAGTCTATGCTGGGGGGTACATACTTCAACAGGGAGGTTCATTATATTTAAGAGCAACCCTGCATCCCACTATCTGGTGAGGATGAAATCAATCTGGCTAGCAGAGTTGCCTGATTGATAGGTTATCAGGTGGTTGTCTGGCTACTGAAGCCAGTGTTGCAGATTAATAGGTTACATGCATCACAGAACTCCAGTAGTCCAGAAAAGTTCCCTCTGTTTTGGGAACCAATTCCATGGCCCCTGTGAACACCATAGAAGATGCCAGATTGCTATCGGACATGCCCATTAAAATCTTCAGCTGCAAAGATGAGGTTGTCACTCTTCTTGAGCTGGCCTGTAGAAGGGTGTCATAGAAGTGGTCCTTCTGATCGTTTGGTAGGCCCACTTGTGGGGTGTAGGCAGAGATAATTGTAGCTATACTATTCTGCAGGACTAGCTTGAGTTTAAGCACTCTATCGCATACCCTCACTACCTCTATGACCTTATCCAACCATTTCTCTGCAAGGAGCATTCCCATACCTCCTACTTCACCACTGTTACCTGTGAGGACCCTGGATGAAGCACCTCTCCACCTTACTTCTTGTATGCAGCATACATCAACATGTCTCCATTCAAGCATCTCTACAATCTCACCAGACCTACCTTTCAGTGTGTCTACATTGACATAGGGAAAGGAATGTGGGAGGAGGCATAGGGAGGGGGAGATATTATTCAGTGCCTGAAAAAGAAGAAGATTTTCGTGTTCATATATGTATATATATTACATGGAAAAATGCAAGCATGAAAAGTAATATTCTTAAGATTATAAACCTGGAAAAGTACAGGTCAAGTTATTACACCTGGAAAAGTATAGAACAAACTATTACTTCAAATAAAGTAAAGAATAAGAAACTTTTTACTTAAAATATTGCAGCAAAGAATGCTAGTTCTTCTAATTTATCACTCTTTACAGTTCTCATCTTTCAAATTTATTGTGCAAAACTATTCAGCTAATTTGTAAGTTTAACTAGTCACTTTTTTCTGTATTTAAGGTAGTAAATTAGCCAAATTCTACTTCAATAAGTATAGTGTTATTTGTAAACTATAATAAAATCATCATCATCATCATCATTTAACGTCCGTTCTCCATGCTAGCATGGGTTGGACGGTTCGACCGGGGATCTGGGAAGCCAGAAGGCTGCACCAGGCTCCAGTCTTATCTGGCAGTGTTTCTACAGCTGGATGCCCTTCCTAACGCCAACCACTCCGTGAGTGTAGTGGGTGCTTTTTACGTGCCACCTGCACAGGTGCCAGGCGAGGCTGGCAACGGCCACGGTCGGATTGGTGTATTTTATGTGCCACCGGCACGGAAGCCAGACGAGGCGGTGCTGGCATCGGCCACGAGTCGGATGGTGCTTTTTACGTACCACCAGACCAGGGATCCTGGCTGGTTCAATTCGATTTCGATTTCGCTTGCCCCAACATGTCTTCGCAAGCAAGGGGGTTGGCATGGGTGCCTGTTGTACGGTCAGATTGGTGTATTTTACGTGCCACCGGCACAGAAGCCAGTGGAGGCGGCGCTGGCATCGGCCACGAGTCGGATAGTGCTTTTTACGTACCACCAGACCAGGGAACCTGGCTGGTTCAATTCGATTTGATTTGATTTCGCTTGCCCCAACATGTCTTCGCAAGCAAGGGGGTTGGCATGGGTGCCTGTCGTACGGTCAGATTGGTGTATTTTACGTGCCACCGGCACAGAAGCCAGTGGAGGCGGCGCTGGCATCGGCCACGAGTCGGATAGTGCTTTTTACGTACCACCAGACCAGGGATCCTGGCTGATTCAATTCGATTTTGACTTCGATTTCGATTTCGCTTGCCCCAACATGTCTTCGCAAGCAAAGGGGGTTGGCATGGGTGCCTGTCGTCGGATGAGGTTCTATATCGACTTCGCTTGCCCCAACAGGTCTTTGTGTCCAAGGGAGGAAAGGCATTCATAAGTGGGCTGGGCTCACTTGTCCTGCCTGGTCTTCTCACGTACAGAATATTTCCAAAGGTCTCGGTCGCTGGTCATTTCCTCAGTGAGGCCTAAAGTTCGAAGGTCGTGTTTCACCACCTCGTCCCAGGTTTTCCTGGGTCTACCTCTTCCACGGGTTCCCTCAACTGCTAAGGATTGGCACTTTCTCACACACCTATCTTCATCCATTCTCGCCACATGACCATACCAGCGCAATCGTCTCTCTTGCACACCACAACTGATGCCTCTTAGGTACAACATTTCTCTCAAGGTGCTAACGCTCTGTCGAGTATGTACACTGACATTACACATCCATCGGAGCATACTGGCTTCATTCCTCACGAGCTTACGCATGTCCTCGGCAGTCACGGCCCATGTTTCACTGCCATGTAGCATGGCTGTTCGTACACACGCATCATACAGTCTGCCTTTTACTCTGAGCGAGAGGCCTTTAGTCACCAGCAGAGGTAAGAGCTCCCTAAACTTTGCCCAGGCTATTCTTATTCTAGCAGTTACACTTTCAGCGCACCCACCCCCACTACTGACTTGGTCACCTAGATAACGGAAGCTATCAACTACTTCTAGTTTTTCCCCTTGGAAAGTGACTGAAGTTATTTTCTGCAGATTTTCGGAGGTTAATGCTCCTGAGCATCTGCCACATACAAAAACTATCTTCCCAGTTAGCCTACCTTTGACATTGCTGCACCTCTTATGTGTCCATAGCTTACACTGGGTACATCTTATAGAGTTTCTACCTACACCTTTTCTACAGATCGAGCAGGGCCATCTTCCTGAAGACATTTGCGGATTGTCTACCTTCCTACTTATTAGTACTTTGGTTTTAGCTAGGTTGACTCTAAGGCCCCTCGATTCTAAACCCTCCTTCCACACCTGGAACTTCTCCTCCAGCTCTGATAGTGACTCAGCAATAAGAGCAAGGTCGTCAGCATAGAGGAGCTCCCAGGGACAACCTGTCTTGAATTCCTCCGTAATTGCCTGTAGGACTATGATAAATAGGAGGGGGCTGAGTACTGAACCCTGGTGGACCCCAACCTCTACTTTGAATTCTTCTGTGTACATGTTGCTAACCCTAACCTTACTTACGGCATCTCTGTACATGGCTTGCACAGTCCTCACCAGCCATTCATCTATCCCTAGTTTCCTCATTGACCACCAGATAAGGGATCAGGGGACCCTATCAAAAGCTTTCTCCATGTCAACAAAAGCCAGGTACAGGGGCTTATCTTTGGCTAGGTATTTCTCCTGCAGCTGCCTTACCAGGAATATAGCATCCGTGGTACTTTTCCCTTGCACGAACCCAAACTGCATCTCATCTAAACTAACTCTCTCTCTAATTAGTTGGGCTATGACTCTCTCCGTAACCTTCATTACTTGATCCAACAGCTTGATACCTCTGTAATTATTTGTATCTAGGGCATCACTTTTACCTTTGTAGCAGTTGACTAGTATGCTGCTACACCAGTCATTGGGTATGACTCCTTCGTGTATCACCTGGTTGACTATACGGGTGACTAGGTTATAGCCGACACTGCCAGATATTTTGAGTATCTCTGCAGTAATTCCTGATGGGCCTGGGGCTTTCCCTGTCTTCATGCTTCTAATTGCCTTAGCTATCACGGAACTATCAACTCGGATAGCTGGTCCCTCTGTTGGGTCAACATTCGGCAGACTCTCTTTATCCCATTCATTTTCTTTATTCAGCAACCTTTCATAGTGGCATCTCCAAACCTCTCTCTTTGCATCCTCATTTAGCGCAAGTGAACCATCATCCATGTGAACACACTTCTCTCCTACCACATCACGATTCTCTCTCACACACTGTCTTGCAACACGAAATACCTCAAGTCTTTCATCCTCATGGCTCAGAACATTGGCAAATTTTTTCTTATCCGTTTCCCCTCTGGCTAAATAAACCTGTCTCCTAGCTTCCCTTCTGGCTGTCTGATACAATTCCCTGCTACCACCGTTCCCCCAGTCCTTCCAAGCCTGTCTCTTTTGTCTAATAGCCCTGTCAACCACAGAGTTCCACCACCATGTTACTCTGGGTCGAGATGGTACTTTGCTCCATCCACAGATCTGGTCAGTGGCTGTCAGCAGATTGTCCCGTAGAAATCTCCAGTTGCCTTCCACATTAAGTGAAGCTATATCCCCTTCTATTTCGTCAAAGGCTTCGAGTAGTATGTCTCTAAATCTCTGTCCATTTGCAGGATCTTTAAGCTTCCAGACCCTTCTCCTCCAAGCAGGTCTTCTTCTGGGCAACCATTTAGCTCTGATCCTTAAGTCGCTAACTACTAATCTATGTTGAGGAGTACATTCTTCGCCTGGAAAGGTTTTGGCATTTATAAGCAGCCCTCTTTCCTTTTTCTGGCAAGGATGTAGTCAATCTGGCTGGTGTGTCTGACAGAACGGTAGGTGACTAGGTGAGAGGTGGGTTTCCTGAAGTTGGTATTGCAGACCATAAGGTCATTTGCATCGCAGAACTCCAGCAGCCTGGTTCCCTCCTCATTTCGAGAGCCAAAACCGTAGCCTCCATGGACGCCATGGAAGCCCCCGACATGCCGTCCGACATGTCCATTGAAATCACCTGCCACGAAGAGAAGGTCACTGTCATTTGTCAACGAGGTAGTCCGCAATAGGGTGTCATAGAATTGGTCTTTTTGTCCTTCTGGTAGTCCTGGTTGAGGGGCATACGCCGAGATGATGGTAGCTGTCCTGTGGTGAAGGACTAATCTAATTTTAATTACTCTGTCACTTACTCTGACTACCTTGATTACCTTACCCACCCATTTCTCTGCAAGAAGTATACCCACGCCCCCGACCCCGTCAGTGTTCCCTGCCCAGAAAATCTTGTACCTGTGTTCCTTGCCTGTGAGGAGCCTAGCAGAACCTCCTCTCCACCTTACTTCCTGGATACAACATACATCCACACGTCTCCGTTCAAGCAGCTCTACAATCTCTCCAGACCTACCTTTCAATGTGCCAACATTGAGTGTGCCAACTCTGAGAGTGTGGGAGATGTAGGCCTCTGAGACCCTGGGATGAGGGACAGTCGTGTCATGTACCTGAAAAGAGAGCTTGCAGTTGGCAGATTTCATACTGAAACACTAGACTTCAACCTGCATACATTTCACAGTTTTTGCGCTATATGATCAAATAAACCCTACATGGGGATGGGGGTGGGGGGTGGTAAGTAAGACTGGGTTAGAAACTTCCATACAGCTGCATACGTTTCACCATTTTTGCTCCATATGATCAAAAAGAACCGACGTGGGTGTATACGCGGGAGGGGGGAGTCAAGACAGCGGTAGAAACTTCCGGTTATTGGTGGAGGGGGTGGGAGGGCGGGCACCTCGAAGGAGCAGCGAGAATGAATATAAATCGTAGGGAATATTACACACCATCTGGCGAGAATGAATATAAATCGTATTGAATATTACACACCATCTAGAAACTTTGGAAATATTAGTAGAACGTAATTTAAATGAGAGGGGGCGAGATAGTACTTGTAAGAAGTCATTTGGAATGGAATAACACGAAGGGGCCTGAAAACAGAACAGACAGGAAGCCGAGTTGGCAATGGCGATATAGATAAAGATAGTAGAGAAACGGGATTAGGTTTACGATCAGCGCTTAAAAATATGAATGAATGACAGGTTAAAAAGTGAAGAACGCTTATCTGGGCATGTTTCTGAGATCCGTGTTGTCATCAAGTAGCTCGAGAAATGGGACGAAATAAAATCGTACACTGGTTTATAAGGAGTTAGGGATTGGGGTGGGGTGGGGGGTGAGTAAAACATAATTTAAATGAGAGGTAGCAGGGATAGTACTTTGTAAGGAATCCTGGTGTGGCCTTGAAAGCAGAGAGGGGAATCGAGAGGACAGGAAGCCATGCTGACAATGGCGATAAGATAATAGAGAAACGGGATTTGGTTTATGACCAACGCTTAAAATATGGGGTTGAAATGAAGGAGCAGCGAGAATGAATATAAATCGTAGGGAATATTACACACCATCTGGCGAGAATGAATATAAATCGTATTGAATATTACACACCATCTAGAAACTTTGGAAATATTAGTAGAATATTCAAATTTTAATTTTAGCTGCAATATTTTAAGTAAAATGTTTCTTATTCTTTACTTTACTTGAAGTAACAATTTGTCCTATGTAATTACTTGTGTAATTACTTGTCCTGTACTCTTCTGTACCTTGTTCTGTACAAGGGGTAATTACTTGTCCTGTACTTTTCTAGGTTTACAATCTTGAGAATATTACTTTTCATGCTCGCATTTTTCCATGTAATCCATGATTTTTCCAGACATTGCAGTTATAAGATAATTAATAATGTTTCAATTAATAATTTAAAATTTTACTTTAGAAAATACTGAAATATAATATTTCAATTTTTCCATGTAAGTGATAATGATATTTCAGTTTTTTTGTGTGTTTAATTTATGTTGTGATTGAATTATTTGATATTATCCATCCACATCAAATTAATGGCAGGGATTTTTACCATGTTGTTAGTTGCACCATGGTTCACCAAAAGTTACAAACAACAAGACCCCAAAACCATCAGTCACCAGGCTCGCTTTAAGTAACCTAATTTCGCAATAAAAATGACTATTATTGTGACCTTCAATTTTTAATCTCCAAATTTAAGAAAATGTTCTTGCTAACTTTTTTTTTATTTATGAATTCTGTTCCTAAATAATCATTAATTGATCATACAATCTACATCTTAAATTTAATTTTTAGTTACAATTCCACTGAATTTTGTTTTTTAATGTTTTTTACATTTTTTTCATAAATAATAAAACAATGTCAGGCAATATGGGAGGAAATTTAGTATGTCTTTTTGTAATAATGTTGTCCCAATTATCATCTCCAGTTTTAATCAGTGTAGTATAATGACCTGCTTTTAGGGTAAAATTTGTGCCAAATATTTGCTGCTTTTTTGAACTGAAGTTCATTATATGACATTTGATTCTTTCTTCCATATTAATATTTTGATTATTTAAAAATCTATTAATTTGAATAATGAGATATTTCAATTCAGGAGGAAATTCAATTCTGGAAGTAATTACATGATCAGTATTGAGTGAACATGTTTCACAATTTTTTGTAAGTGAATATGTTGTGGTTTTAGCAATCTGTCTGTCTGTCTGTCTATCTATCTATTCCTTTCGTTTGTGTTTTAAAGCACACAACTCAATAGGATCATGGTCAAGATTGGTTGTGTGAGTGCGCATGGCTTGGGGTCCCCTTTAAATGACATCAAGTCACATAATTTGGAAATCATAGCAATAAGTGAGACCAGACTCCATGAACCACGGGTCCTAAAGTCCATCTTTGGCGGACAGTTTAACATTTATTTTTCTCCCTGTCTGCCAAGAATGGGCAGTAGTGGCATGGTGATACTTTTTCGCAAGAGTCTGGATTTCGAAGTAAAGACGATATTCGTAGACTGGTTGTCCTGGATGTCAACGGCAGGGATGGGTGCGCTTTTCGACTCCAGGCAGTCTATGTACCGCCTTTAACAGGTCGGCCAGATTTCTTTCAATGTCTAGAAGTATACCTGGGAACGTCTCGTCCTTTACTTTTAGTGGGGGATTGGAATGCTACCTTGGACACGCATCTAGACTACATGGGGAGAGACGAAAATAGACGGGGATTTAAATGCCTCAGAGACCTGCTCAGACACTTTCAACTGTCTGACAGGTACTGACTTGACCACCCAAATGTGCCAACGTGGACATTGAGCAACCGCATTGGGTAGTCGAGATCGTATCTAAATAGGATACTATGCAGGACAGCAGATAGGGATAGCTTAGGATGTCCACAATTACACATAGTCAGCTACACAGATCACAAACTTGTGACGTCTACACTAGACTTAGATAAGGCACATAGGCAGGGTCCCGGTTACTGGAAACTGAATGCATCTTTCCCGTTGAGACAAGTTTTCAGAAACCGAATTAGCACACTAGTAAAGAGGGCTTTGACAGGAGCCATCGTCAACAACAAATGGTGGTTTGCCCTCAAGAGAGCAGTAAAAGCAGAAGCCATTAGGTACAGCAAAGCACTAGCCATAGATAGAAACAGTAGAGGGTGAGCTAGTTAAGAAGTTAGAAGAGGCAATAAGAAGCGGCATCACATCCGACGTTTTGGCGGCGAGGTTGGCCCTCGACCAACACTTCAACGCCAAACACAAGGGGTGTGCTGTCAGGGCTCGGATGCGTGCTCTAAGGATGGAAGGTGTTGGAGCCGCAAGAGAGGCCTGGGTGGTGGAGGCACAGTGGGGCAACAAAGCCACGATTCAGTCTCTGGTAGATGAACAAGGACGCAAGTTGCTCAAGCCGAGCAAGATGTGTGAGGCATTTCAGCAGCATTTTGCCCGACTGTTCGGGAGGAGTGGCGAGCGAGAATGCAGTTTGAACTTCAGTGACTACCTGCACAGCCTGCTACGACTCTCGACAAGAGAGGCGGAGTGCTGTGAAGGTGCCATCATGGACGTGGATGTGCGGGACGCAATGGCAGAATGCTCAAGAGACAAATCGCCGGGTTTAGATGGTCTGCCCTACGAGTTTTACAATTGTATGCCAGACTTGTTTGGAGATGTCTTGGCAGCGGTATACTGCAACTGGCAGCAAAACGGTAGCATACCCAGTTTTGTGAGTCGAGAAGCCGTAACGCTGCTGAAGAAAGATCCAAACAAGGGGGACATTATAGATAACTTTAGGCCCATCACTCTGCTCAATGCAGACCTGAAAATTTTGACCAAGGTGTTAGCCAAGAGGTTGGTACTTGTCATCGAGAAACTGGTCGACAAGGCGCAAACGTGTGCCGTGCCGGGTAGGAGTATCCATGACAACTTCCATCTGATGCGCTACATCATAGACAGAGTAGTTAAGGAACCTGGCATGGGTGGGGCCCTGATCAATTTGGATCAATCGAAAGCTTTCGATAGGGCAGACCATCGATACTTGGAGGCAGTCCTGAGAGCGGCTGGTTTTGGTCCCATTTTCCGCGGCTGGATAGCTGCTTTGTACAGAGGTATCCGTTCGGCAATTTGCATAAATGGACATCTATCGAGAACTTTCGACATTGCATGTTCGGTTCGTCAGGGATGCCCCCTCTCGTCGCTTCTATACGTATTGACTCTTGAGCCACTACTGCGGAAGCTGGCGACTCTGAGGGGCATCCCACGAGAGCTGGGATGTGGGACGAGCGTGTCTGCATACGCGGACGACGTCACCATCATAGTGTCAAGCCACGAGCACATCGAGCTGGTCGGCGAGACACTGAAAGACTACGAAGCGGTGACAGGAGCGAAAATCAACCGGGAAAAGTCAGTGGACTTGCGGCTCGGCACTTGGAGAAGCAAGCCCATGTCGTCCAACAGCGCCTCCGTCGTGGGATGCTGGACGGACGGCCCAGTCGAGTTGCTCAGGGTCTTGTTCGGTCCGGACCTCCAAATGGAGAAGAACTGGAAAGAGATAACGAGTAAGGTGGTCACTCTCGCCCGGCAATGGGCTGAGAGGAAACTGTCCCTAAAAGGTCGGGCGGAGGTGGCGAACACATACATCGCGTCTTTCATCTACTACCACCTGACCGTCGTACCTTATCCCGACCCTACCATCACCAAACTAGAACGCATTCTCTCCCGCTTCTTGTGGAAAGGATGCATCCCGATGGTCAGGCAATCCATTTGCTGTCAACACCCGTTAAAAGGAGGGCTGGGCATGCCGTGGCTGATGATGCGCAGACACGCGCTGAGACTGCGACATCTCCAGCTCTATGTAGACGACAATGAACAGGTGTGGTCGCCGTTTGTGAGGCACGCCTTCTCGCAGCTCGTCTCCATGACCGAACTGCAGTCGTGGATCAAAAAGAGGCCGAGGAAGGGCAAATGGCACCGCGACTGTCGCGTTGCTCTCAAGCAACTATGCCGTTCCGGGTCGACCTTGAGTGACTTCAACACAACCAAAGCATTCTATAGGGGATTAGTGGAGGGGAGGTACCAAGAAGCGCTACCTGTTCGGGATAAGCTCTATAGGCATGGCTCGAGAAACACCAGGTCGACTTGCTCGAGATGCAGTCAGAGCGACGAAACCGTTCTGCACGCAATCGTGCAGTGTCCAACAATTTCCGACCTGTGGACTTATGTCGAACGACTGCTGTCACGTGTGGGACGTGTCGGTTTATCAGCCGAGTCTATCGTTAATATCGTCACGCCGTCATCCTTCAAACAGGAAGGAAGAGCTATTTTTATCATACTTGTGGCTATGGCGAAAGAATGTATCTGGTGGACGCGCCTGAGAGGATTAGAGACAAACACTTTCCTCTCTGGTCACTCTCTCATCAACTTCTTCAAGTATCACTTGAAAAGGAAAGTGAGAGGAGATAGGCAAGTTTTGTCTAATGAATGTTTTAAAAAAAGATGGGTGAATGTAGCAAGGATGGCATGTATGAATGACGAAGCCACCTTGAGTATGATCCTATGAACGGTAAAAATTTAATACAGAGAGTTATTTATCTGTAAAAAAAAAATGTAACATGTGACTTCATTGACCGAGGTTACCGTGGTCTTTTCCGTAGGCTTTTCTTTCCACGGGTAAACCTCACCTGTCTTCCCCTTTACACTTTATTTTGACAATCGATTTTTTCTCTTTCCTTTTATTTTATCCTCCCCCTTTTTTTCTTTTGTTTTCCTCTTTCTTTCCTTTTATGATCCCTTTTGATCGAAAACCAACCCCCTTTTTTATCCCCAAAAGAAAAGCTCTACCTTGTAATTTGTCCCGTCTATGTGCAGCCCTGTGTGGCTAATAAAGAAACATATCTATCTATCTATCTATCTATCTATCTATCTATCTATCTATCTATCTATCTATCTATCTATCTATCTATCTATCTATCTATCAGGGGCACGAAATACTCAAGCCTGAAAGGATGTGTGAGGCTTTTCAACAACACTTTACCCAACTGTTTGGGACAAGTGGTGGGTCAGAACGCAGAGTGGACTTTAGTGCCTACCTGCATGCCCTGCCATGATTCTCAGCATGAGAGGCGGAGTGTTGTGAAAAACCCATCACAGCCGCCGACGTACGGGATGCGATGGCAGGCTGCGCGAGAGACAAGTCACCAGGCTTGGATGGTCTGCCCTACGAACTTTATTGTCACATGCCAGACTTGTTTGGAGGCGTCTTGAAAGCTATCTACTGCAACTGGCAGCAAAACGGAAGTATCCCCGCCTTTGTAAAGCAAGGAGCAGTGGCATTGCAAAAGAAAGATCTAAACAAGGGGGACATCATAGATAATTTTAGGCCCATCACTCTGCTCAACGCAGATTTGAAAATTTTGGCCATCGAGAAACTAGTCGACAAGGCGCAAACGTGCGCTGTGCCGGGTAGGAGTATCCATGACAACCTCCATCTGATGTACTACATCATAGACAGGATAGTTAAGGATCCTGGCATGGGTGGGGCGCTGATCAATTTGGATCAATCAAAAGCCTTCGATAGTGTAGACCGTCGATACTTAGAGGCTGTCCTTAAAGCGGCTGGTTTTGGTCCCATCTTCCGTGATTGGATCGCTGCCTTATACAGCGGCATCCGCTCGGTAGTTCGTGTAAATGGTCATCTTTCCAGACCTTTTAACATCATGCATTCGGTTCATCAAGGATTCCCCCTATCATCGCTTGACTCTCGAGCTACTACTGTGGAAACTGGCGATGCTGAGGGGCATCCCACGAGAGTTGGGATGCGGGAGGAGCGTGTCTGCATACGTGGACGACGTCACCATCATAGTGTCGAGCCACAAGCACATGAACCTGGTCGGCGAGACACTAAAAGAATACGAAGCGGTAACGGGAGCAAAACTTAACCGGGAAAAATCAGTGGGCTTGCGGCTCGGCACCTGGAGAAGCAAGCTCATGCCATCCAACAGCGTCTCCATCGTGGGACACTGGACCGACGGACCGGTTAAATTGCTCGGAGTCTGGTTCGGTCCGGACCTCCAAATGGAGAACTGGGGCGAAATAACGACTAGGGTGGCCACTCTCACCCACCAATGGGCTGAGAGGAAGCTATCCCTAAAAGGTCGGGCGGAGGTGGCAAATGCGTACATCGCTTCCGTCATCGAGTACCGCCTGACCGTCGTGTCTTGTTCCGACCCTACCATCACCAAACTGGAACGCATACTCTTCCGCTTCCTGTGGAAGGGAAGCGTTCCGATGGTTAGGCGATCCATTTGCTGTCAACACCCGCTAAATGGAGGACTAGGCATGCCATAGTTGATGATGCGCAGACATGCGCTGAGACTGCGACATCTCCGGCGCTTCATAGACGATGGTGAACAGGTGTGGTCGCCTTTTGTGCGACGCGCTTTCCCACAGCTCATCTCCTTGGCCGAACTACAATCGTGGATCAAACAGAGAGCGAGGCTAGGCGAATGGCACCGCGAGTGTTACGTTGCTCTCAAACAACTCTGCCGTCCAGAACCAAATTTGTGCGACTTCTTTACAACAAAGGCGTTCTATAGAGGATTAGTGGAGGTGAGGTGCGACGACGTTCTCGGGCAGAATCTGGGCATCGACGAGAGACACCTGACCCGCCTGTTCAGGACAACTTTCGGGCTAGGACCAATGGACAATCACCAAAAATCTCTGGCCTATCGAGAAGCATTACCTGTTCGGGATAAGTTCTACAGGCACGGTTCGAGACACACTGGACCGACTTGCCCGAGATGTGGTCGGAGCGACGAAACCGTTCTTCACGCACTCGTGCAGTGTCCATCTATTTCGGACCTGTGGGCTTATGCCGAACGGCTGCTGTCACATGTGTTTATTTCCTCCCTACCTGAGGTTACCGTGGTCTTCTCTGTAGGCTTATCTTCCCACGGATGAACCTAATCTTGTTTGTTACTTTGAAAAAAAAAAGTTTTTCTTTCTGTGATACACGATCCCTCTTGATCATTTTTTTCTCCCGACCCCTTTTGATCGAAATTTTACATTTGTTTCCTTTTTTTTCCTTTTCCATCTTCGAAAAGAAAAGCTCTACATTTGTAATTGTCCCCTCTGCATCCAGCCCTGTGTGGCCAATAAAGAAGCAAGGTTACCTTCTAAATGACATCAAGTCACTCAACGTTGATATAGTAGCTATCAGTGAAACCAGACTCAGTAAGCCGCGGGCCCTCGCGTCCATGTTTGGCTGTCAATTCGACATTTATTTTTCTCCCTGTCTGCCAAACATGGGTGGTGGTGGTACCGCGGTGCATTTTCGAAAGAGTCTAAATGTAAAAGTAAGATCAACATTCCTAGACCCGGAGGGTAGGCTGGTTGTCTTGGACGTGGATGGCAGAAATGGATGTGCATTCCGTCTGATGGCAGTTTATGGGTCGGGCGGATTTCTTCAGACGTCTAGAGGTTTTCCTGGGTACGTCTAGACCTTTACTGTTAGTAGGGGATTGGAACGCTACCTTGGACACGCATCTAAACTATGTGGAAATGGATAGGAATAGAAGGGGATGTAAGTGCCTCAAAGACCTGCTCAGACGTTTCCATTTGTCTGACAGGTTCCGACTCGACCATCCGAATGTGCCAATGTGGACTTGGACAAACTGCGTCGGATCGTCGAGATCTTATCTAGATAGAATTCTATGCAGGACAGAGGATAGGGATAGTGTAGGATGTCCACAATTTAAAATAGTCAGCTACAGAGATCACAAATTTGTGACGTGTACGCTCGACTTAGATAAGACACATAGACAGGGTCCCGGTCACTGGAAACTGAACACGTCGCTCTTAGCGCGACAGGTTTACGGGAACCGGATTAGCGAGTTAATTAAGAGGGCGTTGGCGGGAGCCATCGTTAACAACCGCTGGTGGTTTGCCCTGAAAATGGCCATAAAATCGGAATCAATCAGGTTTAGCAAAGAATTAGCGATAGATCGAAATAGAGTGGAGGGAGACTTAGTTAAGAAACTAGAAGAGGCACTTACCACTGGCAGCACAACCAACGTGCTGGCTGCGAGGAGGGCCCTTGACCAACACCTCAACGCCAAACACGAAGGTTGCGTCGTCAGAGCTAAAATGCGTGTCTTAAGGAAAGAAGGGATCGAAGCTGCGTGAGAGGCCCGGGTAGCGGAGGCGCAACGTGGCAACAGAGCCACCTTTCGGTCTCTAATAGATCAACAGGGATGCAGTTTACCCGAACCCGAAAGGATGTGTGAGGCCTTTCAACAGCACTTTGCTCAACTGTTTGGTGCGAGTGGTGGGTCGGAATGCAGGATGGATTTCAGTGCCTACCTGACCGGCCTGCCGCGGCTCTCGGTAAAAGAAGAAGAGTGTTGTGAGAGTCCCATCACAGCTGCCGACGTACGGGATGCGATGGCGAGCTGCGCGAGGGATAAGTCACCTGGTTTGGATGGTCTACCCTACGAGCTGTATTGTCAAATGCCAGACTTGTTTGGCGACCTCTTGGCATCCGTCTACTGCAGCTGGCAACAAAACGGGAGAATCCCCCGTTTCGTGAGCCGAGGTGCAGTGACGTTGCTGAAGAAAGACCCAAACAAAGGAGAACCATACATGACAACCTCCATCTGATGCGCTACATCGTGGACAGGGTAGTTAAGGATCCTGGCATGAGTGGGGCGCTGATCAATTTGGATCAGTCTAAAGCTTTCGATCGGTACTTGGCGGCCGTCCTCAGGGCGGCTGGCTTCGGTCCCGTATTTCGCGGTTGGATCGCTGCCTTGTATAGCGGCATCCGATCGGTAATTCGGGTGAATGGTCACCTGTCGAAACCGTTTGACATCACGCGTTCGGTCCGTCAGGGATGTCCTCTGTCGGCGCTTCTGTATGTATTGACTCTTGAGCCGCTACTGCGGAAGCTGGCGACACTGAGGGGCATCCCACGGGAAGTTGGTTGCGGGAGGAGCGTGTCGGCATATGCGGACGATGTCACCGTCATAGTGTTGAGCAAAAAGCACATCCAGATGATAGGCGAGACACTAATACGAAACGGTGACGGGAGCGAAAATTAACCCGGAAAAGTCAGTGGGTTTGCTACACGGCACCTGGAGAAGCAAGCCCATACCGTCCAACTGCGACTCAGTAGTGGGACGCTGTCAAAGTCATTGATACTGCAACCACGATCGTTAATATCCTGTCCCCACCACTATCATCAAGACTACCACTGCTACCACCACCACCACCACCACCACCAGCAACAACAACAGCAACAATGAAACCATCACATAGCTGTCCACCGTGACCTCCACCAAAGACAGTACTGCCAACACTAACACCACTACTACAACTAACATCTCTGCTACCAACACTACTACCACCACCACCACCACCACCACCACAACCACCACCAAGGATAAAACAAGTTTTGCGGAAGCGATAAAACAAACAAAAAAACACTGCAGAAGAAATAAACAATACAAAGGCGCTTCTTAGCAAAGAATTTACATCTCCATATTCCAAAACATATCATAGAAAATACACAAAAAAGGACAATCATATATAAAATTATCAACATGAAGACAAGACGACCGGAAAATCTACCACAATCAAAAATAGAAAAATGCCTTTGCCCTGTGTGGGCACACAAAGAATACATCAATTGGTGACATAAATTCGGCACAGTTCAAGTGCGATTCCACAATGAAAATTTAGCCAAACGGTTTTCAACATTAACTCTCCACACGGACGAGTTGGTGATGATACTAACATATTTAGGCCAGAGTGACGAAAGTCACAATAAAAAATGTGCCACAAGAAGTAGAAACACAATGGCTAGTATCTGCTATCTGCTTTGAACTGGCAGAGACTAACATTCTGGAAATTGATGTTTTAGAACAGCAAAGCTGGGCCAGAAAGACACTTCAAATACTTATGCAAATTGATCAATTATCCATAAACAAGATACCCACCTCTATAGAATTGACAGAAGGCTACAGCTTGCCCGATGGCAAGTGGGCCTCTGCGCCATTAGAATCTATATATGGGGGCCCATGTTAGTATTTAAGGGGCCCATCCCTTCAAGTTTGAAAATTTTTTATTCACTCCTTGAAGAATGCATTAATTATCTCAGCCTCACTGTGTTTGTAGACAGTTGAAAAGAATGCTTTTAACAAACAAACAAAAATTAAATGAAAGCATTATAGTTGCAAATTAGTCTCCTTAGTCTCCTGGCAACCAATATTTTCAGACCCAGTCCGCCACTGTATATATACATATATATATGTATATATATAGGAGAAGAAATACACACACACACACCTATATATATATATATATATATATATAGGAGATCTGCTTCTTCCTTCTTTGTTATCTAATTAATTAAAGACATACCAGCGAAAACCACAAGCTTCCCAATGTTATTATATCCATTTTCTTCTCCTATATGACCTAAACCTCGGTTTACCAACCGAACCACCTGCTACAGTACAACCTTACAAAAGATTGTACCTACCCAGGTAACAACCAGGAGTGACTCTGGATTTAATTATACTTTAGAGGTATTAAACCCCTCTAACTGATGCCTACACTATATATATATATATATGTGTGTGTGTGTGTGTGTGTGTGTGTGTGTACACACATATATATATATGTATTATATACATGTATATCTCTATATATAAAACTGAAATGCGTTTTTACCGCTTGGTTCGCTTTCAATGCCACTACATCCCGTCCGATTCGATCCAAAATTTACACGGACATGTAGAATGAGGTGACGATGCGCGTGGGCTACCTTACAAATCCCTATCTTAAAAGGTGTGGTTGCTAGGGGCCATCTTCCTACCTCACCCTATTTCCTCCAGTACTCTGTCACTCCTCTTCATTTGACAATGCAACTACCGTTATTTAATGTAAAGTCTTCCTCAAATCACTCTGTCGCTCTTTACTCTCTTCCAAGAACATTTTCACTCACTCTATCTCTTACCTTCCTATACATTTTACTCATGTATCTATCAGCGTTCATAGACAGTAACAAATATTACATCGCCATCCCCATTGCCATCGCATTCTATTGTCTACCTGTCAACACACACACACACACACACATATATACATATATCTAATATTATATTTTTATTTTTATGTTTTTGTTTTTGGTGTTTTACTGTTTCATTTCCCTATTAGTGGTTTTATCTCTAATTTAATTTCTACAGCGTGCACACACACACACACCTATATGTGACCCCAGTACACCCGAATGAAATCGGGTTCTCTTCATCAAAATGTGAAAAGGGGTCTACAATTATCATCGCCACAACTTATGTATGTCTTCCTCACTCACTCACTCTTTTTCCTAATGATAATTATCATCGCCACCACCAACACACAATCTGGACAATCTTTCTCTTATAACAAATCATGTTTACATTGCAACGACGTCTGCCACCTCCGCCGTCTCTATTTATTCTGCAAATGACCAGAACTCGGGAAACTTGGTTGAGTGTCTATGGTCTATGACCAGAACTCGGGAAACTTGCTTGACTGTTCTATGGTCTATGACCAGAAATCGGGAAACTTGGTTGAGTGTTCTATGGTCTATGACCAGAACTTGGGAAACTTGGTTGAGTCCTCATCTTATAAAATGTGGCCCCAGTAGACCCAAATGAAATCGGGTTATATTAACCAAAAGGTGAAAAGGGGTATAAATGGGGCTGGAAGGGGATTAAAATTTAAAGGAGCGGGTGTTTAGCAATTCTCTGTTACATCAAGCTAAAAAATTTGCTCCAGCCTTTTAATCGTCAATGTGTTGCCGTCCACGGTGAAGAAGTTTTGAATGCTTGCCATCGTGAGTCTACTGTCGTGAGAAAGAATCAATTCAAAACTTGGTTTTTAGGGATTTTCTTTTACATCAAGTTCTAAATTTTACGCCAGCCGTTGAACTGTCAATACGTTGCTGTCCGTCGTTAAGAAATGCCAGCCATGGTGACTCTACTATCCTCAAATTCTATCCCTTCAAACTTTGGTTTCCAATATTTTATTATTATTTTTTCAGCTCGCAAGTTCGTCTGTCCCTTTTAAATGTTAGTGTTTTGCTGTCTGTCTTGAAGCAGACCTTTCCTTTGTAACTGCCTGATATTTATGATTGATCTTTCTAAATATTTTATTTCTCAACTTACTCAAGATCTTTTGTTGTTTATAAATGGGAGAGAGATACATAAAGATAGAGAGTAAGAGAAAGCGACGGAGAGTCCGAGAGAAAGGAAGAGTAAGAGAGTGGGAAAGTGAGAGAGAAAGGAGAAAGAAACAAAGAGGGAGAATCATCATCATCATCATCATCGTTTAACGTCCGTTTTCCGTGCTAGCACGGGTTGGACAGTTTGACAGGGGTCTGGGAAGCCAGAAGGCTGCACCAGGCTCCAGTCTGATCTGGCAGTGTTTCGACAGGTGGATGCCCTTCCTAACGCCAACCACTCTGTGAGCGTAGTGGGTGCTTTTTTCGTGCCGCCTGCACAGGTGCCAGGGTGGCTGGCAGCGGCCACGATCGGTTGGTGCTTTTTACGTGCCACCAGCACAGAAGCCAGTCAAGGCGGCGCTGCAATCGGCCACGTTCGGATGGTGCTTTTTACGTGCTGAAAGGAAGCAACAGAAAGTAACAACCACACTCTTACCCGCGCGTAGAGCGGGTCACCTTCATCTAGTATATATATATATATATATATATATATATATATATATATATATATATATATCACCATCATCAACATCATCATTATAGTCTAACGTCCGTTTTCCATGCTAGCATGGGTTGGACGGTTCGACTGTGGTCTGGGAAGCCAGGAGGCTGCTCCAGACACCAGTCTAAACACTGCCAGATCGGACCCCAGTCAAACCGTCCAACCCATGCTAGCATGGAAAACCGATGTTAAACGATGAGGATGATGTTGATGAGATTATGATGATATACATATACAAGTATGTATATATATATACGCATGTCCATACATACGCATGTCCAGACCAATCTTACGCACTAATACTCTCTCATACACACACACACACACACACACACACCCTTATACATACTAATACATACACCAACCCTATACATACACACATCCAGACCCCTCCCACGCACTTTTAGCTGGTCCCTCAACCCCTTTATCAACCCTATTATCTCCCCTTATTTCGCTCTCGCGTCTCATGTTTGATCTTTGACCTCTGGCCGAAATCAGATCGTCATGTTGATTCGTTAGCTACTGCACGCATTTTTTTTCTCTCCTTCTTTCTGTGTTTTTCTCTCTCTGTGTATCTTTCTGTTGAAGAGCGTAGGCTCGAAACGTTAAAGACTTGTTTTATTATATTTCCTGAGCGCCATACTAATACAATTGTTCGTTTGTTTTCCACCTGCCTTCGTCTTTTGTTTATTTTCATAAAGCTTCCCGTTATATATATATATATATATATATATATATATATATATATATATATATATATATATATATGTGTTGAAATTGACAGAAAAACAAAAGACGAAGACAGGTGTATTAAAACAACAAGCACGCGTATGTTTGATGCTCAGGAACGTGAGAAAGTCTTTTATGTTTCAAGCTTATGCTCTTCAACAGAAAGGAACATGAGGAAATAAACAAAGAGAAAGAAAAAACTTGTGGATTTAGCAGTCAATCATGTATATATGTGTATATATTATGTACATACATGTATACATATACATGTATACATATACATGTATACATATACATGTATAAATAATATATATATATATAATATATATATATATATATATTATATATATACATAGATATAGACATGTAATATATATATATATATATATATATATATATATATGTGTGTGGTGTGTACATATATATGTATATCTATCTAAATATATGTATGTATGTGTGTGTATATAAATATATATACATATAGATAGATAGATAGATAGATAGAATGATTGATAGATATGTATAGATGTATATATATTTATATGTATATATATGTGTATATATATATGTATATATTTGTATGTATATATTTGTATGTATATATATATATATTTATGGCGAAAGAGTACAGCGAAAGAGTATCTATATATATATATGCATGTATATATGTGTATGTATATGTGTACATATATATAGATGTATATTTATAGGTGTATATGTATATATGTACATATATATATATATATATATATATATATATATATATACATACACACACACACACCACATATATATATACATATATATTTATTTATATCTGTATCTATATATGTATATATATATATGTATGTATATATGTGTATATATATGTGTACATATATATGTATATATATAGATGTATATTTATAGATGTATATGTATATATGTACATATATATATATATATATATATACACATACACACACAAACACACACACACACACACACACCCACACACACACACACCACACATATAATATATATATATATATATTATATATATATATGGAGGCGCAATGGCCCAGTGGTTAGGGCAGTGGACTCGGTTTCGATTCCCAGACCTGGCGTTGTGAGTGTTTATTGAACGAAAACACCTAAAGCTCCACGGGGCTCTGTCAGGGGATGGTGGCGATCCCTGCTGTACTCTTTCGCCACAACTTTCTCTCACTCTTTCTTCTGTTGGTCTGCTCGCTTAGCCAGCAGGGTGGCATCATTTGAAGGCTAAAACAATGTGAAGCGCATTGTGACCAGTGATGTGTAGCAACATCTGATAGCCTGGTCGGTCACGGTGATCATGGTGAAATATACATATATATGTATATATATATATTTATATATGTAAATATATATATATATATATCACCGTGAGCAACCAGGCTATCATATCAAATGTTGCAACACATCGCTGGTCACAAAGCGCTTCGCATTGTTTTAGCCTTCAAATGACGCCACCCCGATGGCTAAGTGAGCAGGCCATGTATATATATAAACAGAGGTGACTGAAGAAGGGGAATTTTCCTTGTATTGTGTGTCCTGTACTCTATTTTTTTGTTGTTTAAGAAAAATGTCCATTTCCTTGGTTTTGTGTTTATGTTTTCGTTTCTCATTGTGTTCAGCGTTTTTTTTGGGGTGTCCTGTACCCATGCATGTATATATACATGTAGATGTAGGTACATACATATATGTATGTATATATGCATGTTTTATTTATTAATTTATTATTATATGACGGAACACACGCATCCATTTCTAAGTAAGTTTGTTCTTAATATTAATAATGATGCGCACTCTTAACCTTTCTGTCCCCCTCCCTTTCTCAGCTTTCATTCTTTCTGGTTTCCTTTTCTTATACCTTACTGTCTCTCCCCCCTCTCTCTCTCTCTCATTCTTTCTGGTTTTCTCTACAACCATTCCCTTTTTTCTCTCCCTTTCTCTACAACCATTCCCTTTTTTTTCTCTCCCTTTCTCTTACTCCTTCTCCTCTGTCCCGCCGCTGACCAGCAATGAGAAACTACTGTCTTTCTGACCTCGCTTCCTTCGAGTGTAGACGGCTTGCCATCGCCGTTCTCAAAAAGCGTTCGTAATATTTTCTCTCATTTGGCTTAACAGCCCTCAATGTCTGTGTTACTGTTATTCTCCTTGTCTTGTCTTTTACTGTTAATATTTTGTACTGTCTTTACTGTCCTGTTTTTGTTACCATTTTTACCCCTTCGCAAAAACGTCTCAAATTTTATTTAATTTATCCTTTGCGGGAAGGAATATGTTAACGAAGTCGTGTCTCGCCTTTACCTTCTAAACGCGGAGTAGATGAAACAGAGGCGACTGAAGAAGGGGAATTTTCCTTATGTTGTATGTCCTGAACTCTATTTTATCGTTGTTTAAGAAAAATGTCCATTTCCTTGGTTTTGTGTTTATGTTTTCGTTTCTCATTGTGTTCGACGTTTTTTTGGTGTCCTGTATACCCATATATGCATGTATATATACATGTAGATGTAGGTACGTACATGTATGTATATATGCATATGTTTTATTTATTAATTTGTTATTATATATATATATATATATGTGTGTGTGTGTGTACGTGTGTGTGTGTGTGTATACACATATGTATATATAAATATATGTATGTATATATGTATATATAATGCATATATATATATATATCATCATCATCGTTTAACGTCCATTTTCCATGGTAGCAAGGGTTGGACGGTTCGACCGGGGTCTGGGAAGCCAGGAGGCTGCACCAGGTTCCAGTCTGATTTGGCAGTGTTTGTAGAAACACTTTGTGGAAGCTGGATGCCCTTCCTAACGCCAACCACTCCGTGTGTGTGGTGGGTGCTTTTTACGTGCCACCGGCACAGGTGCTAGTGGAGGCTGGCAATGGTCATGATCGGTTGGTGCTTTTTACGTGCCACCTGCACGGAAGCCAGTCAAGGCGGCACTGGCATCTGCCACGTTCAGATCGTGCTTTTTACGTGCCAACGGCACAGGTATCACAACTACAATTTCCATTTGATTTTTATTTTGATGTTGATGTACTTGACTCCATAGGTCTCCTCAAGCACAGCAGGTCACCCTACGATCCAAGGTAAGCACAGCAGTTCATCCTGCAATCCAAGGTACTTTGGATGGGCTGGGGCTATGCAAAACTGGTGCAGGAGGCAGCCATGAAATCACATTATTTGTCTGGTCTTTGCAGTCATAGCATATCTCCAGAGATCTCGGTCTTTCGTCATTGCCTCTGTGAGCCCCAACATTCGATGGTCATGCTTGACCACCTCATCCCATGTCTTCCTGGGTCTGCCTCTACCCCAGATCCCTTCAACTGTTTGGAAGTGTCACTTCTTCACACAGCTCTCCTTATCCATCCATAGTATATGACCATACCAGCGCAAACGTCTCTCTTGCAGGTCAAATCCGATGCTTCTTATGTCCAGCATTTCTCTCACGGCGCTCAGACTCTGTCGTGTGTGCACACTGACATTACACATCCAGCGGATCATGCTAGCTTAATTTCTTTCAAGCCTACGTATGTTCTCTGCAGTCACAGCCCATGTTTCAATACCGTGGAGCATGTCAGTTCGCACACATGCGCCGTACAATCTACCTTTCACTCTGAACGAGATACCCTTTGTCATCAGTAGGGGTAGAAGCTTTCTAAATTTTGCTCAGGCTATTCGTATTCTAGTGGTAACACTCTCTGAGCATCCAACACCCCCCACTAACTTGGTCACATTGGTAGCAGAAACTATCAACTACTTCTAGTTTCTACCCCTGTTTTCTGAGTATCTGTGGTGTCTATTGCCCCTGTGCATCTGCCGCACATGATGTTGCTGCACCTCTTATGTGTCCATAGCTTACACTGGGTACATCTTATGGAGTTTTTACCTACCCTTTTTCTACAGATCAAGCAGGGCCACCTACCTGAGTTCACCTTCATACTTACTATAAATTTGGTCTTTGCTAGATTGACTCTAAGGCCTTTTGATTCTAAACCTAGATTCCACACCCGAAATTTCTTTTCTAGTTCCAGTAGTGATTCTGCTGAGGTCCAGATCATCAGCATAGAGGAGCTCCTAGGGGCAACCCGTCTTGAATTTCTCTGTTATTGCCTGGAGGACTATGATGAATAAAAGGGGACTGAGGGCTGAACCTTAGTGGACCATTACTTCTACCGAGAATTCTTCACTATACTCATTGCCAATCCTAACCTTACTAACAGCCTCTCTGTACTGCCTGTACTGCCCTTATTAACCATTCATCAATCTCCAGTTTCTGCATTGCCCACCAGATAAGGGATCGGGAGACCCTGTCAAAGGCTTTCTCCAAGTCCATGAAAGCTAAATAGAGGTGTGTATGTGTATATATATATATATATATATATATATATATTATATATATATATATATATATATATATATACACATATATATATATATAGTCCTCCATCTTCGTTTTCTCTTGGTCTTTCTTCCGTCTCCTGTTTGTGACAAAAAGCTTTGCTTTAATCGTAAAACTACTTCTCTTTCCTTGTCTGAGCATCTGCTAATACTTTGCCTATACCACGTCCTTTCGCTGTTTTGTTTTTTGTTGTTTTTCGTGTGCTTTTCCTCAGTTTTTTGGATTAATTATATATATGTACATATATATATATATATATATGTGTGTATATATATATATATATATATATATATATATATATATATATATATATATATATATATATATATATATATATATGAAATTTAAATAATGAAGGAGATAAATTGAATATTAATTTAATTAATATCAATTTAAAACCAGTAGCCTAGCATATATAAAAAACCTGAAAAATCAGAAAAAATTTCAGTACATGTGTATATTTAGGCAAACCACTTGGTGGATAACCATACGCTAGAAGAAGATCACATACGATCTAACTACAAAGAAAAAATATTCTCCAGAGAAAATTCAGTGAACACCAGAACATAAGCGGGCAAGACAGATGAAAATTAAATATAAATCAAGAATTAATCGTATACCGGTTTCGTCTGTTACCGAATAAATTACTTACTGAATAAATTACTTGTGTTCTCTAATTGGCAACATTAACTGCAGTAAATTATCTGCTGCAGAACTGTTTCCGGAATTTAGCACTCCAGAACTTAGACATTTGAAAATAACCCCAATATAATCGGTAGAACTAAGCACATGTCTAGTTTTATATGGACAAATAGTGTTTAGTTTTTCAAATTATATTGAAATTGGAACGATCGTACTGACGAGTTCTGGGGACGAAGGATTACGTAAGTAATTTATTCAGTAACACACGAAACTGATATACGATTAATTCTTGATTTTTATTTAATTTTCATCTGTCTTGCCCGCTTATGTTCTGGTATTTGCTGAATTTTCTCTAGAGAACATTTTTTCTTTGTAGTTAGATCGTATGTGATCTTATTCTAGAGTATGGTTATCCACCTAGTGGTTTGCCCAAACATACATACACACACACACACACACACACACCACACACACACACACACACACACACACATATATATATATATATATATATATATAGTAGCAGCAGAAAAGAGGGATTTCGATTATCCCCACGTGGTGATTTGTAATGTATATAAGAAATTAAAAAAGGAAAATACGCACACTTACATAGTTTTAATATAATTTTTAATATATCAACCGGTTTCGCTATCACTATTCATATTATGTTTTACTTATTTGAATATGCATTTTTTCTTAAGAAGAAATTTTGTCCATGTTGTGTGTGATGTGATGAAATTCACGAGTGAATGACTTCACAAGTAGATAAAAAAGGGAGGTAATTGGTTATCGTTATTATTGTTATTGCTGTGAGTAAGGGAGATAACTGTTCAACTTTCGGTAATGGGAGGGGAATATATATGTACAAAGACAAGTTTCGAAAACCTTGTTTAGTGATGAGATTTATGTACAGTGATGTAATCGTGAATTGAAATATGTAAAAAACTAAAAGTTGGTTATGCGTGCATATTAAGACGTGTTCTGTATTTTTCAATGAAAAAAGTTTCTTTATTTAAACGTTCTAGTGGAGAGATTACGTATTTGCACTGGTAGAAGGGGAAGACTGTGAAATTCGGTTTGATGTTACCTGCTCATTTTTCTATATGCTTACTGAGAGGAATTTGTCTGTATTGTGGGAAACGGATTTGCTCTTTATGTAGAGTGGTTCTCTTTCTCAAGGTCATACTCGTTTGTCCAATATAGTGGTGTCTGCAACCTGAGCAGGTTATTGCATAACTTAGGTTTTCAGAGGCACAAGTGAAACTAATTTTAATTGTGAGCCTCTGTCATTGTTTGAAAAGGAAAACTGAGTCTTCAAGCAGGTTGGGGCAGGTTCCACAGTTTGGGCGTCCATATTTTTCAACCATTGGTTTCGTGGTTGTTTTGTGAAGCTTCGCATTTGTAAGTAGTCTCTTTAGCGATTTGTCTTGTTTTTTTGCATTTGATGAGTTTGTGTGTTTTCAGGATGTCGTTCATCTTTGGATCTCTAGTTAGTAAAGGAAGAAGTTTGTACAATAGTGTTGAATGCCTCACTGTTTCTGGGATTGTGTGTTGATATAAATAGTAATGTTTTGAGTTGAGGTTTGGTGTTATGCTTTGTTGTTTTTAGTGTTTTTGTGTCTAATTGTTTGGCACGTTTAATTCCCTCGTCGATAAGTGAGGATGAATATTGTCTTTCAATAGGTCCCGAGTATATACATATATATATATATATTATATATATATATATATATATATATATATATATATATATATATATGTGTGTGTGTGTGTGTGTGTGGTGTGTGTGTGTGTGTGTGTGTGTGTGTGTGTGTATGTATATATATATATATATATATATATAATATATATATATGTATATGAGAGATCCAAGGTGGCAGGTAACGCTATGTAAGTGCTATGGAAGGACTGTAGTTAAACTCTGGGTTTGATAATTATATGAGTGAGGAGTCTAATGTGAGTCTGGTATGAACATGTATCTGTTAAATAAAATGAGACAAGAAAGCCAAGGCTGTGTGGAATTTTCAGGACATTTATGAAGAAAGATGATGCCACATTTATCCTTTCTTAGTCAGCACCATGCATTCTTTACTCTTTCTTTCTCTACTGACAGACAACCTTTTTCAACACTATCAACTATTAACCAGTGAGCCATCACTATCATGAGAATTGTTGGGCAAACAAATAAATATATGTAAATAATATTTCTTCCTTCTTGGTGTTAATTCTTTGATGTTCACTGGTTACTCCAATACAAGAACCTTTAAGTGTTACATCAACACACTATATTTGGTAGTGGGCTATAGCTACCATATCAACGTGATATGTCACATTCAGCCTGCTACATATACGTACTTTGGAATCTTCCATGGAGACTGTACACTGATATACTATATTTTTCATGAGGCATTATTTTCCAAGGGACAGGTGGGGCAGCTACAGCTGCATAGACTTCAATAGGGTGCTAAAGTAGAGTTTGTGGGCCTATGATTACCTGTGGTTAATTGGCTCTTATATTTAGTATTAGCTTCAGCATTAGGATTGGTATTGGTTGTGGTTATGAGAGAGCTATCCCAGGAGTGTAGCTTATAGTACCTATAATATTATTCCTATTATTCCTGGATCATTAGGATGGTTAAGAGGATTGGGTGGAGTATTAGGATTGGTGCTAGTGAGGTGAGGGTCAACGTTGTTAAGGAGTTTAATGATGTCTTATGGCTATAGTTGGGGGGCTGGGGGTTATAGTGTGCTGTATTTGTGTTATGTCCCACATTATTATGAAATATTTCATCATCTCTGTGGGACTGGCCCAAAAAGTGTGCCTTGCTGACTAACATTACTGACTGTGTCAGTCCACTATTTATTAGTAGTGGACCAGCCCATTTCTCACCTGGGGGCATCTGCCACAACACCTTCCCTCTTTGAGATTTTTTTCGACACCTTTTTTTAAACTTTTTTTTCTAACCAAAATTATTTTTCTTATTTAGATTTTTTTCTTGTTCCACACAGAATTATATATATATTTTTGTTTCTTCAAAGATTACACAGCATTATTATATATATATTTTTCATTTCTATGACTTTTCCTTTTGTTACAGAAACTGGAACGGTTACCTGCAAACTTTCATTATCTTTTAAAGTGTTTGCATTAAAACGATTCCTCAATGAAGCATTTTCAGTAGAAGGACCTTTTCCTGTAACAGATGGCTCAGATTCTCTAATTTCAGAATTTTCTACGTGTTCTTCACTAGTCACGTCAATTGACATTTCATCTGGAGTCTTTTCAAGGAGGACTTGTTTAGTATCCTCAATCACAAAATGGCTTGCATTTGCTTTGTCCATTTTAACGTTCTTAGCAACTGGTTCATTTTCCATTTTTAAATCTTCTGACATGACTCAATTTAATGTATTGTTAATTCTTTTTCATTTTTTTTTTCTTCTAACCAGAATTATTTTTTGTTCCACACAGAACCATTATTTTTCAAAATTACTTATAAATCCTTTGAATGGACTTATTATTATTATCATCATTTTTTGTTCCATACTGAGCCATAGTTTTTTTTTCAAAATGCTGCAGGTAGTACCAAGTCTACATTATTACTGGTAGCGCTACTGCATATAGCAACCTGACTTATAAATCCTTCAAACGGACTTATTATTTTTATCCCCCACACAGAACCATAGATTTTTTGGTTCTCAAAATGCTGCAGGTAGTAACCAAGTCAACATTATTATTGGTAGTGCTACTATATATAGCAACCTGACTAATAAATACTTTGAATGGACTTTTTTTTCTCAAAATGAATTATTTTTCACCATGTGTCGTTTCAGTTCTGTGTAGAGTTCCAGTTTTATCAGACAGTGTTTTCTTCAGGATATTTTTTTTTATATATATGTTTTTCACTGTTTGTATATTACTTTTCACCATGTGTAGTTCAATTCTGTGTTAGCGTTTTTTTCTTCTTCAGAATCTTTTATATATATATTTTTCCCTGTGTGTATATTACTTTTCACTGTGTGAAGTTCAATTCTGTGTTAGAGTTCAAATCCTTCAAATGTTCTTTCATTGTTCTTGAATGTAAGTCTTCCATTTTGACACTCCTACAAGTGTTCGTAAACTCATTACCACTGTTATAACAACACCTTTATACAGTGGATGGTATCCTCATTGCCACTGTTATGTCCCGCATCTACATATCAGTGGTGGTGTGAGCTACAAATCCCCATCGCCACTGTTATGTCCCACATTATGACAATGTATTTCATTGTCTCTACAGAACTGGCCCAAACAGTGTACCTTGCTGACTGACATTACTGACTGTGTCAGTTCACTATTTATTAGTAGTGGACCAGCGTCTGCCACAATAATTTGTATGATAAAAGTTAACTAATTGTTGGTTCTGTAGCTTATCATTAACTCACCAGATTATATCAGCAATGTTAGTAGTGGTGGAGTAGAAAAATTTAATAGATTAGGGGTTGAAGATATTCCTATGGGTATTGGAACTAGGGAGATGTTTTTCAAGTAGAGCAAAGAAAAGGTTAGATAGTTGGTCTGAGCATTAAGAGTGTAGTGAGGGGGGAAACCAGATAATGTTGTGTATCCTACTCCATTTATTTATTTCTAGGGGGTTACCCACATATGGCTTGGGGTGAGGAAGCGCACGTTTACATGAATGTTGATAGGCAACAGTAAATTTGGGATCCCAACTTCCAGGAGTGCGCATTGAGTTTGTTACTAAGGTTAAATTTGGGGGGTGGGGGAAGGGGAAAATACGGAGGATACCCCAGGTTTTATCTAAGGAGACAGAGGTATCTGCAATGTCAGGTCCGGGTGGGGGGCACTCCACAAAGGGAGATATCTGATTGAATTTTTATATACCGTGCGGTGTAGGATGCTGTTGTAAAATTCTGCATATTGCTCACATATTTCCTTATTAGCAGATAGGAATGATATCCTAGAGGACACACACTGTCCATGATGGATTTTGGGACAGAAGGGGTATGATTTGAAGAAAAGTTAACATAATTTAAGCTTTCCCTGGATTTATGGTAAAGAGTATACGTGTGCATGGGCAGGTATGTGAATATGTATGTATATTTACTATGAGGTAATAAGCAACCAACTTTAACTAAAACTATTGTGTTCCCCTTAAGAATACAACCTTCAACTCTTATCTTCTGCTTTTTCTTTCCCTCCTCTTCTTTCATAACAACTCCATCCAACTCCCACTTTTAAATTTTTGACCTCTCCTCTTTTTTTTCTTATTCTTAACCATTTCATCTTTATAAAATTTTTTCTGTATAAATGTTTAGGAATGAGTAATATTCGTAACCACTTTAACATGACTGTCCATTCGAACAGACTCTTTCAAATGAACAGCCATGTTAAAGTGGCTACAAATATTACTTGTCAGTAAAACTACTTCGTTGATCTCTTCGAGAGATTTTAGAACTAGCATTTTTGCTTGTTTAGGAATGAGTGCACCAAAAGTGGCCCAACTTAATTTTTACGAAGACCCTTCTCCTAAAGTCAGGATCTATCTATTCTAAATCCATCTCTCTCCCACTTCTCATTTTCTTTATTCTGATTAACTTTAGACAATTCTTCACTCCCAAATATTTAACCTCTTCTCCCACTTTTCTTACTTACTGATCATATTATTTCTTCAAGCATTTGCTTTTTTTTAATTTCTTTTATCTATATTTCATTTGATTTTTCAACTCTGTTCTTCTGACTTTGCCCCTCATTTCAAATTATATCTTTGGTGAGTTAACTTGGGATTCCCTAATGATAGTGTAAACTTCATATAATTAAGGTATCTTTAGTCTGATGAGTAGCTAGCTGAGTCCCCCTTGTTGAGTAATTATTATATCAAATGATCTGCTTGGTAGGAAGCATATGTAGCCTTAATTTCTCTCACTCCATTCCCTCAATTTGGATTTGCATTTGCACTCATAGCAACTCAACTTGCTAACCGTGAGCTATAGAAAATTTTTTTCAGCTTAGACTTCCGTATGGGAACAGCTTACAACCTTCAATGCCAATAAATTATCATTGTTCTTGAGTGCTGTTTTTTTACATCTACCACAAACTCCTCAAAGCTTACAAACTTCCTACACTTAGATACTTGGTCATACAATTACATACATACATGGCTAAAATGAATCATTGAAATGAGTCAGTGATAATGCAATGTGAGGCCATTATTTGACTCTTGAGCCCCATCAAAAGATTTGCACATTTTATTGCATAATGCACAGTTGTGCTGGCTGGCAGAAGGAACAGGTGCCACAGTATGAAGTCTTTTGACATGTCTTTTTAATCCTCCAACTGAACGACACACCTTTCCACAGCTTACACATGTTCTGTTGTCAACAATTGCTGTATCATAATTTACAAGGGTCAATTCTTGTGGCTTCTTTGATTGTTGACCAAGCCTACACAACTTAAGCATTGCTTCTTACAAATCACATAAATGAAAATCAACACTCCTTCATTTTCTACTGGTTCATTCTTTCTAAGGTTTCTCCTGATCTTTTCATGCTTCATTCTCTCTCTTTCAAGCTTCAAGCAATCACTGTGCACTCTTTTCCTTCATCTACTTCAGTCTTGTGCTTCTCTCTCCCAATCAACATTTGAAATTCCCTTTGTGCCAAAGTAGCTTTAAGGCAGACTTTGAGCCTCATTTTAGGTTTATGTGCTGGCCTTTCACAATCTTTCAGCTCACAATACAAAATTTGCTTAGGAATTCTTTTATCCCTTATTCTCACCAGATGTCTACTCCACCTCAAACAACTTTGTAGAATGATCAATTCTACATACCTACTACAACTTTTCTCAAGTTCCTCTACATCACTGATCACCATTCTCCAGTTTATCCTAAGAATTCTAAATGCTTCAAATGTTTACGATAAATAACCTGTCTCACTTTCATAGAGCAATGATGGTAGAACATGTGTTATAAACCTTAACTTTAATTCAGATAGATATGACCAGAGCTGTTTGTCAAGCTTACCGAAAGCATCACTAGCCTTGCTGATTCTATATGAAATTTCATTATCAAAACTTAGAGTACTTCCTAAATACATGAAGTTGGTGATATCTTCTAGCCTTTGTCCATATTTAGTTACAAAAGGTTCCATATAAAGCTTAGATGGGGTAGGTTGATACATCAGTTTCCTTGAAGGCCCAATGCTGTACATGCTGTAGAAATAAAAGTGGTTATAATGATAATGAATAATGGAAAGAACCTTGGTATGGATGGATTAGGTGCAGAGATATGTTGCTGACAGTATTTTGCTTTCTGTTTATATCCAGAATGAAATATTTTGGTTTCCTATTGATTACTTGGTAGTTGCTAAGGGATACCATCATTCCAAACAAAAACATATTTCCATGTATTGATGTCCTCTGAGATATGTGTAGTGACATTCTGTTGTCAGGTGAAAGATGGGATATAGATATCCACAAACAACGCATATTTTGAAGGATCAGGAAGATCCTGTTAGCATTTGACCGGGTAAAGTCAGTGCTGTGCCATTAACAAGTTCAGGTGGAGTATGTCTGACTCTCTCCTTAACCATGGATCAAATACCAAGGAGGACAAGTGGAAGATATTCCAGCCAGTTAGATCAATCTGGATATACTCTTACAGCTGCCTTAAGCTGATGGCGAAAGCGTTCGACCATGCCATTTGCTGTGGGGTGGTATGCTGTTGTGTGGGTGTGCTTACATCCAAGGAGACAAGTCAGCTCGGTGAAGAGGTGGGAATTGAACTGATGGTGATCATCGCAGGTGTGCAAAAACATGAAACCCAGTGAAACACTAGCATTTTGGCAATAGTTTCCATGGAAGTATCTGACAGTGGGGAAAGCTTCCGGCTAGCAAGAAAATCTGTCAACACAGATGAGCAGGTGAGTGCAGTTGTTAGAAGGAGGCAAGGGTCCAACAATGTCAATGTGCACATGTTGGAAATGTGCATCAGGTGTTGCAAAATAACTGATAGGAGATTTAATGTGTTGAGGAATCTTTGCTTTTTGGCATGCAACACAGCTCCTAGCCCATTTACAGGTGTCCTTGTTGATGTTGGGCCACACAAAATGGATCATTATCAGCTTCTGTGTGGCATGGATACCAGGATGTGCTAGGAAATGCAATGCAGAGAAAACATCACATCGATGTTTCTGCAGCACATATGGACATTCACACAAAATATAGCCTGTAGCATAGGGTAACAAGAATTGCTGAAATTTCAGAGATGATGAATTCCGGAGCTTTAATAGTTCTTTTTCATCTTGTTGATCAGCTGCAATCCACTGGAGATCAATAGTAGCAGTGATGTGGATTGCCAAATGCTGTTGGTGAGTATACACAATGGGGTGTCTGGTTTGAGATACACCAGCATCGTAGCGTTTTTCAATTCAGTGAAAGAGTATGTTCTTTTACTTTCAGTGTAATGTTTACATTTTTGCCTATTTGCTGTCACAGCAAATCTGTGAGTGGTTGGGCTGTCTCTGCACAGTGAGGTATGAATCTTCAATAGGAGTTCACCAGGCCCAGAAATTCCCACAGTTTACAAAAAGATGTGGTTGATGTAAAATCCATGATGGCTTTGACTTTGTCTATGATGTGCCCTAGAAAATGAAGGGACGCAACTCTGAACTTGCACTTGCTGGGGTTGATGACAATAGCATATTCCTGCAGGTGTTGGAATTGCAGATGCAGGTGTTCTTCAAGAAAGTTGTCTATGTATGCATTGACAAAAGGCAAACCTCTGGTAACCTTGTCGATAAAACATTGAAATGTCTGTGCTGCGTTGCATAAACCAAAAGGCATACACAGGAATTCAAACATTTCAAAGTGTGTTATGACTGTAGTCTTTGGAATATCCATGGGTTCTGCAGGGATTTGATTATAAGCTCACACAAGGTCAATCTTTAAAAAGATACGAGCTCCAGATAAGGCACTGAATATGAATCAGGCATGGTGCAGTTGTTCAGTGATCGATTGTCACTGCAAAATCGCCAGCCAGTTGATGACTTCAGTGTGTGGGTGAGGACAGGCAGATGATTTTGAGGTCAAGCATGTGTTGGAATTCTCATTAGACGGCCTTGATGGTAGCCCTCAGGATCATGCAGTGACAGGTGGACTGCAGGTCTTGATATGGTGGGTGACTTCATGTTTGATGGGTTTATTGTGGAATACAGGTCAAGTGATGTCAGGGTATTCATTGAGGATATCACTGTGATGGGTGGTAAAATAATTGGGCTGACTGCCGCCATCCAAGTGGCTATACCATGCACAGTGAGCTGAGTGGTACTGTCAACAAGTCTTCCATGCTTGATATCCACTAGGAGACCAAAATGATGTAGAAACTGGCTCTTAAAATAGGGGTCGGCAGCTTAGCTATGACAAATACCCACTGGAAGGTGTAGCATAGTCCTAAGTCCATTGTTAGGGACTGTTCACCGTAAGTAGGAATCAGTGAGTGATTGATTGCCTGATGATAGACTGGTGTTTCTTTTCTGTTGCCTGGAGTGCAGGAAACAAGGATTGCACCGACTTCTGCACTGGTATCAACAAGAAAATGTGTGACTGTTACATGAACACAGATCAAAGTCAGGCAACCTTGTGGGTAAGAGTCAGGAACTTCTGTTGCATTCAATCCTTAGCTGTTTCGTTTCCTGAATGGGATGTCAAGAATGAACACAAAGGCATGCACATCTGCACCTGTGTTCCAAATGTACAATGGTACCTACATGTTTCTGGTGAATAACAAGAGGCACTCAGGCTTCATGATCATCGACCAAATCAATACGGTTGGCTGCTACTTCAATAGGGGATACTAAATGACAGGGCCTTTATTCGTGCTGTCAGGGCCTGCATTTGTCCTCAATGAATGCAAATTCAAAATTTCCAAAGCATTGGATGATAAAAGGAAAGGATTGGTGGCAAGAATAGCTGGAGTCACAGCAGATAAGGTAGAATATTTCTGCAGAACCTCGCCAATTTTGTCTGCAAGCTCAGCCAGCTCCTCAATTAAAGAACTACCTGTGCGTTGGAGAGCAGACACTGGAGAAAAAGCTGCCGAAAGATTTCTTCTGGGAGGGCTGTTCTTGAAGAAGCTGCTTCATTCTCTGTAGAAGCTGGGATGGTTTTCTGTTTCCTAATTCCTAATTCCCAATATAAGGAGCTGGTGAAGACACTTTTGTTGCAACTCTGAAGTCCTCTTAAAGAGAGTAGTTTTGAATGTGTTGTGTAACACAGAACTGGGTAGTGCCAAATGAGATCTCAGACCATATTCATGATCTTTGGTGATAGTGATCCGATCACATGTGTTAGACAAGCTGCATTGCTGACAATCCAGTTCAAAGAAAACTTCAATATGATAAGACCATGAATCCAAAATGGTGGAATCTTCAATGTAATCACTTCCTGGAATGCCATATAAACCAAGGATGAGTTTACCGCTGGGTTGTGTTCCAGTAGAGACATAAGTAGTGTGACGACTAATCACAGCAATTCTCCAGTTTAGGTGCAATGATGCTTGAAGTGAAGACTATTATTTTTGTCGGAGTCACCAAATGTAGCTGAATGTAATGTTGAGGGATCAATGTAAGTTGTCAGGTATAGCAGATGATGTTAGGCATGTTAGACCAGTATTGATGAAAAATAACGAAAAAAGAATAGGAATGTATTTTACATTATTTATTTGGTCATAGTTGCATTCACTTGTTGGATACTGAAAGCTTGATTTGAAATATGAGCAAATATGCTGCTACATAATATGCCAACTACTTTGAGTCAGTGAAGAAATGTGTGAAGTAAAACAGAGGAAAGAGAATGTTGATGGAACAAGACAGTACAAAGACACTTTGTGTCTGTGTGTGCACTTACCCATCACTTCTGCTGTGTTGTATCTCTACCTCGTTTGCTATGTCAGGTCTGTAGCTATCTCTCTGGTCTCCCTTGGCTTACTCTACTGACTGCCCATGTCTGCCTATGGAACCATTGATGCCACAACCCTTTCCTTCTAGCTCATCTCATCCCCACATGTCCCCCTGATCTCAAAGATCACCTCTTCACTCTACTCCATGTCAAAATCTGCCATCCACCCATGTGGACATCTCACATGTTGTGATCATTGTAGGGAGGGAGCCCCATTCTCTTTCTCTCCTCCATCCTCATCATCCGACGAAGTGACAATTCTGTGAACATCCAAGACATGACACAGCATTGCATTCACAGAAACGTTATTTTTGGAATTAACAGCTGTCACTGTTCCTCTGTTCCACTGAGATGTGCAGTGTGCTTTTGGGGATTGACCCAGACTTCATCTCCTACCTCCATGAAGACAGGCCCTCTCTCTTCCGCAGGGCATTCTGATACTTTTCTAGAATGCTGCCATTTATATCTGAATATCACTCTGTGTGGCACAAACTCTTTGGCCTATCCTGACTAGGCTGACATATTGTACTAGAATACTGCTTCCAGCAGTGAGATGCACCCCCTCTCTGCCATGGCCTTGATTGTACGATGGTGTCTTTCTACATCCCCATTTCCACTCAGCCTGTATGCTGCTCTGAAGAAGCAGTGCACATTCCACTTATCAAGCATCTCCTTCAGTATCTCTGAATGAAATGCAGTGCCATTGTCCATCTCCAATTCATCCACTGAGCTATTCCAGGAATATCTCATTCAGGATACATGCAATCTCATTTGCAGTGTTGGTCTTCATTTCTCTCCAAATAACCATCTGACCTGATCCACAGTTGACCATCAAGAGATATGTCCCCTGACAGTAGTGTGTCACATCCACCACCAGTCATTCCTAGTTGTACTCTACTGAGATGCACAACCGGAGCAGGGTCAATGGATTGACACCTATCACAGTTCCCGACCATCTTTTGGATGCTCTGTTTAGTAACATTGGCATCAATGCTCCTGGCAAGTTACAGGGTTCTATCCACATCCATATGATGCATGACATGCAGTCTCCCTAGTTCTGAGTCACTTAACTGACACACTGCAGTTATCCCCTTCTTCGAATTTTCCGGCTCCACCAACCAGGCCTTTTTCACCCTGGTTAGAATGTCTGCCTTGTTCCTTTCTGAAGGCACAAAAATCACACTCAGCTTCAAGTCAAATTCAGCAGCTAGCTCTCCTAGAATCCCTAGGCAGCACTTTACTAACATCTTTTCAGCCCCTTTGGTTCAAACCCTCTTTTCATTAGTGATCATTGGTCCTACCCACCCAAGCATGGTAGTCAAATAAGTTCAGATTTCGAGGGAGTACAGCTCCCATTTCAGGGCTGAATTTACCCCCTTTAGTACTGCATCCAACTCAGCCACTTTTCAAAGCCAGGCCGTGTCCTCCACTTCAAAGCCTATCACTATGCTGCTAGCATCGCACTATATGGTCCCATTCTCCATTTTGGGCATGTACCAGTTCCCTCTTACTTGGCCTTCTGCTCTTGTCCTCTCTAGAATCTCCCACATCAGCCTGAACTTCTTTAGATGACTTACAACCTCTGTGGTGGACACTATAGTCTCATCTACCAAGATGTCAACTATATAAGAACTGGTGGCCCTTCTTATCCTGTCTGCATTTCCCAGGATAGACATGAGCACTGTCACCATGATCTTCAGCACAGAATTTAGCCCAAAACCTAGCCTAATCAATCAGTATGTATGGCCCTTATATCAAACCAGCTGATACTGCCACAGTTTCTCACTCACATGGAGCTGCAAATATGCGAACTTCAAGAGAAAGAGAAATGTATGGACCATTGAGAAGGCGTTTCCAAATCCAGCACCCAAGATACACTTTCAGCTTCATACCCAGTATTATTGGAGCAACAGGATATATACCAACCCACAAGAGCAAAGTATGGCTAAACTTGGAATGTTGGGGAAAGAATGTAAGGAGGATGAGATAAACTACCTGCATCGGCTTGCTGTAAAGGCAGGTAGTAATTCTTAGTGAAAGTTTTGAAGAGTGCAGTTCGATTTTAATAGTGTTCCATTCAAAGTTATAATGGAAGTGACAAAGGAGTATATTCGGCACATATTTTTTATGAGTTCAATAAACGCAACAGAAAGTTCAAGGAATATTAAATGCAGTATATGGGGATTGGACAATAAGTATAAGCCATTTTCAACAGTAGGTCTAGAGATTCCGAGCCAGAAACTACAGCCTAGAAGATCTGTAGAGCTCTATGGGGATGTCCTGCAAAACCTAGTGGAACAAAATACCACCATAACTGTTGAGGGACTAGCAGAGAAGCTTGGATTTGGTCATTCAACCATTCATCAACACCTGTGTGCCATAAAAAAAAGTCAGCAAATTGGGTCAATGTGTTCCTCACAAACTTTCCAGGGTTACTCACATGCAGAGAGTGAATGCGTTCTCTTGTTTGCCGTCACGTCTGACAAATGAAGCTTTTTTGGATTGAATAGTGACTGGTGACAGGAAATGGGTTCTCTATAAAAATGTCAAATGATGAAGACAGTGGGTAGGGAAAGGAGGAACACTGGCACCCCAGGATAGAAGGTTATATTATCTTCAAATTGAAAGCAAGGGACATCCAAAAGAAGAAAAGTGTCCTTAATGTCAACTTCAACCAGAGCAACTCGTGTCATTGTCAGTATCTGAAGCAGAGACTGAAAGTGAAAATATAAAGAGTCCAAAAAATCAGATGAAGAATCCACACAAACAAGGAGGAAGTATAGCAAAACTAGAACTGCAACCAAGTTAGTAATATCTTCTAAGCTATCAACCCAGAAAGCAGCAACAGTTTGTTGACAATTATCTCAAGATGGAATCAATGTCGACACTTCTTCCCAATCTGGTATTTACAGGTCTACTATCAAAGAAGCTGTTAAACTAAAAAAAAAGAAAATGAAGAAAACACTACATTTAGAAAACTGGTCATTGCATTTTGATGGTAAACATATTGATGACCAAGAATACCAAGTGCTAGTTTTAAAGAATGAACAGGGGGAAGTTAAGTTAGAAGCACTCCAATTACCAAACTGAAAAGCTGATAATGTTGTGAAAGGAATAACATCTGTTTTAGATGAATACACACACACACACACACACACATATAACTGTATATTCGTTTCCAGTCGAAAGATGCCTGCTGTTATGTCCTATATTATTATTGTTTTTATTTTTGTATTTATATTCGTGTAACATTGTCCGTTTTTCTGTCCTTGTTTCATATACATTCGATGCTTTCTTCCAAGGAATCTAATGCTCTTAGCTTATTTTTTCCTTGGGCTGGCCAGATTCGAGCAATCTCAAGATTAATCAGCTGAAATTGCGAGGATGATCCGGTTCTTGACTGAAGAGTAAAGGCTTGGAATGACCCGTCCATGTTTTTTGTATTGTGTATCTGGATATTTTGTTTTCCCTTTTCGTATCACCTAGTTGTCTGGATGTTTTGCGTTCTTGTCCCATTTTGTATTTATATATATATATATACAGGGTGGGGATGCAAAATTTACAATGAAAGTTAAGTTGTTTTTTCTCAGCAGGCACTAAGTCAATTGTTTTGAAACCTAGCATATATTGATGTCGTAATCATACCTAACACTATTATCCTTACCTTTTCAGAAACTTTTGCCCATATGAGTAATCAGAAAAGCAATAGTCAAAGAGTGTGTAATTTGCTGAATGCACTCGTCATACCAAAGGATATTTCAAGTATAGTTGGAGTGTCCATAAAGACTGTTTATAATGTAAAGAATAGAATGACTATGAGCAAAACTATTATGAGGAGGTCTGGAAGTGGAGAAATCAGCAAAAACGTACCAAAGCTTTTATTAAAGCTCTCAAATCCCAAATCCTAAAGGATCCAACCAAATCCATGAGAAAAATGGCAATTGAACTTCAGGTAGTCAACAAGACCATTAGAAATGCTGTAAAATATGATTTGAGGTTTAAATTTTACACAAGAACACCAAAACACTTGTTGCCAACAGCTATGAAGGAAAAGAGATTGGAAAGGTGCAAGAAAATTATTACATGGTTCAAGAAAAAGTCTTCCATTGTAACAATCTTTTCAGATGAAAAGATCTTCACTGTTGATGCTGTTCTGAACCGCAGAAATGACAGATTTATTGCAAAATCAACAGCTGAGGTTAAGGGGACATTCAAAACAAAACATCCTGCTCAAGTTATGGCTTTTGATGTTGTGGCTTCCAATGGAAAGAAAATGCCTATAAAATTCTACAAAGCTGATGAAAAGATCAATCTTAATACTTACTACAAGACTCTGAGATACCAGGTATTGCCATGGCTTAAAGCAAACTACCCAGATGGTAATTATGTATGGACACAGGATGGTGCTCCAACCAACACAGCTAGAAAAATACCAGATTTCTGCAAATCCAACTTTAGCAATTTTTTGGAATCATGTTTATGACCGCCTTCTAGCCCAGATCTAAACCCTCTGGATTATGCTATTTGGGGCGTTTTAGAACATGCTACCAATAGAACATCACACAGCAATGTCGACTCTTTTAACGATGCTATTAAAGAAGAATGGGGGAAGTTGTCTCCCGAATATCTGAGGAACACTTGTGCAAGTTTCAGGAAGTGTATGAAGGCAGTTATTGAGAAAGGAGGACACATAGAATGAAAACATTTTCTATTATGTAAATTTTCTTGTGGCAAATAAATTTTCATGACTTTCAATAAACTAATTGGTCATACACTGTCTTTCAATCCCTGCCTCAAAATATTGTAAATTTTGCTTCCCCACCCTGTGTATATATATATATATATATATTCTATTTTAGTTTCAGCTTGAAATATGAGGCACTACTATTTGCTTTGCTACACATTCACTGATTCACCTCTGAGTGTGTGAATGTATGTGTGTGTGCAGACGCTTGTTTACATTTCTTAGATGGATGAAATATGTAAAATATATTATTCTTGGAAAAGGAAATAATATTTTGAAAAACAGATGGGTTTAATATTTAATTTGATGTATATATTTCAGAACAAAACCTTTCACAACAGTTCGCCTTCATTCAGCATTTCTGACTGTCACTCGGTCTTACTCCATTTCTTGTTTTAGCTTCCTTTTCCCAGCCTCATTGATGAAAGACAAGACTGTCCTTAAATTATCTTTACAACTTCCACACTTATGAATTTTAAATTGTAAAGATAATTTATTCTCCACCCCAACCTGTTTTGGGAAATAAAACAGTGTATAAAACAGTGTATTAGTGTATTAGTATTTGTGTATTAGTTGAATACACAAAAAGAGCCTAACTTATCAATTTTATTTAGAGAAAATAGTGGTCAAATACAAACTTTGCTTCACTTCATATATATAGGTGTAGGAGTGGCTGTGTGGTAAATAGCTTGCTTATCAACGACATGGTTCTGGGTTCAGTCCCATTGTGTGGCATCTTGGGCAAGTGTCTTCTACTCTAGCCTTGGACCGACCAAAGCCTTGTGAGTGGATTTGGTAGGCAGAAACTGAAAGAAGTCCGTCGTATATATGTGTATATATATATATATATATATATATATATATATAATATATATATATATATATATATATATAAGGTTTGTATGTATGCATTCTTTATGTTTTAATATAATGTATTAGGGTGTTCAGAAAGTAATTGTGTTTTTTCACCACTATAAAATATGAATCAACCAATCACATTAGACACAAGGTCGAATGGGCAGTAACTGTCAAGAAATTGTATATCATCTCTTCTATCCAGTAGTGTGTCATTCATAGTTATTTTGGCAATTAACCCCATGAAAGATAAGAACTTTATGAATCAACTTATTCATCATTACTTACTGTATAAGTTTTGAAAGAAAAGTACCACTATAGAAGCAATGAAAAACATTTGTGAAGTGTATCTGGATGCAGTGAAAGCTTGTACATATTAGCTGAGGTTTAAAAGGTCGAAAGATGGCAATTGTGAAATATCTGACAAGCCTCACTCTAGAAGATAACCCACTGAGAATGATGATCTTTTGAATGAGACTATTGTTTCCTTCCACATCAAAGCACCAGAGATTTGGCACTAAAATTTAATGTGTCATGTCCACCTATCCATGAACATATCAAACAGATTTGGAAAACATACAAAGAGGGAACTTGGGTTCCACATGAGCTAACACTTGAGAATTGAACACAATGTTCCACCATCTACAGCAGTCTTCCAACCAGGAATAACAACTTCTGCAGCGCCTTGTTGCAGGTGATGAAAAATGGGTTTTGCACCACAACAGAAAATAAAAAAAACAACGGTTATTATGTAATGAGAGGCCAGTGCCAATACCAAAACCAGAAATCCATCCACAAAAATCTTTCCCCTGTTTGGTGGAACATGAGAGGTATTGTGCATTACGAACTACTGGAACATGGAAGGACCATCAATGCAGATGTCTATTGCCAACAACTTGTTCATGTAAATGAAAATCATGTCGAAAGTGGCTAGCTCGGGTAAATAGAAAAGGTTGCACTCTTCAAAACAAACTCAAGAAAAAATAAAATCGTTAAGATGGGAAGTTCTTCCACATTCACCATACTCACCTGACTTAGTGCCTATGGATTTTCCTCTGTTCTGATCATGGGAACATTTTATAAGAGGCAAAACATTCAGAAACAAGTAGGAAGTTGAAAACAGTCTTTGAGATTTTTTTTCAGAAACAGAAATGTTTCTTTGAACGTGGCATAAAAAAGTAACTTTCCCATTGACCTGCAGTCTTCAAAATAATGATGATTACATTCTTGATTAAAACTATTCAGATAAACATAGTTTACATTCGTTTTTATATCCTTTCTGGTAAAAGGCAATTATAAAGAGATCATAGATATTCATAGATAACCCAAGTACATACATAGACTAAACCACTAGACCACTAGACCTCAACATGGTCGTTCAACCTGCAAGAAATAGCAATCAAATGTCCTTCAAATCATATCCTACCATCTTAAAAGGGACATCATCAACAACAACGATATCCATATTAGATATTGCTTCTTTTCAGTTATGGACATAGCCAGGAATTTGATTAAAGTAAGGTGGTTTCTCAATAAAATGGATCTACAATTAGACATCTAATTTGTCGAAAAGCACAAAATTTAAAAACAATTGTTAGAGAGTAATATTTGCATGAATAATTGATTATATATACATGTCATTGTATCTCATCATTTAGCTATATAATTTCACAAGTCATTTGCCTGGGTTGTAAAGAAGCAACAGCACCTACAGGAACTACAGGATGGGGTGGAGATTTGTCTAAACCTGAAGAGCTACCACTCCATACGTATTAGCATTACCATTTTCTTCTTTAAGACCACTCACACCTTAGCCTGGTCACACAGTTTGTGTGTATGTAGCAGTAACAGACTATTTTCTCAACCCAATTGTAAATTCTACCATTCATGAGATTAATATTTCTCATTCAATAATAGATTATACTTGTATCAGTTTTCTCTAGCTTTCACAGATGATCTGCATTCATTGTACGTCTGTCATATAATGCAACATTATACCTCTTACATGAGCTAATCTTTACACAATGAGAAAAATACTTTGTTACAAAAAGAGGCAATGGCTTTCATGTTTCCCCATTTCTTTCTTACTCTAGTTGATGTGCCTTCATTGCAACAACATACAGAACTAATTAAGATCAATGTGGTAACTGAACCACAAGGTGACTCCTGGTACATAAACCAAAGTATACAATTTAAAAAATTAAGACATTGCTATAGAAAGGTTCTTAAGTGTGCAGTGTACCCTCTTTCTATTTGTCTCTGATGAAAGCTTTGTATCAAAATTTGATTTGTTATTTGCATTCATTTATATACCTTAGGCATGCATTGATTCATGCAGAAATGCCACTGACAAAAATTATAAACCACATTATACACACATAATTCATAAATTTGTACATGCATGCCTTTCTTTTGTTTATTTTAAAAATAATTTCTTTCTTCAATGGGGTCTGCAAATTTTTATATTCATGTAAGATGTTCAAGGTATTGTCTCATATTTTTACTTCCAAATCTTACACTTGCTCATCACTCTACTTTGATGTAAGAGTAGGTTCTCAATTTTTCTGCTTAGATTAAAGCAACAATAATCTACAAGAAGCTATTGAATTGTTAATAAAATTATATATTTTTGACTGTTAATGCTATAATATACCTTACCCTGGGTGTAACTGTAGTGGCTTTAAATATAAGGTCTCTATAAATAGTTACTGACAAAAACTTATTTCCTGAAAAGATTCCAGAAAATATTGAAAAATCCTCATTTTCCATCTATGAAAATATATAAAAAGCAGTTGTCCAATGTGTATATTATACTTTAATTACACTCCCAGTGTCACCTAAAACCTTACATTTACTCAAAAGTACATTGCATCGAAACACTTTGCTTAATACATCAACAATATATAAACTGAACTAGTTGCCAACTATGTGTTATCTGTGTAAACCATTCTCAGATTTAGTGAGCACTTAATTCCAGAGACTATAAATACATCTCCTGCAAATCTCAAAGGGAATGAAAGATCTCAAAGGGAATGAAACCAGTCAGAATGGTCCCTTCTTTTCTATCCAGGAAGAGATTGCATAGAAGACAGTTGTTTATAAATTGTCCTTTGAATATAACTACTTACACAGAATTTGTTAAACACTTATGATTTAGTCTAAAGTACATTTTAAATATCACCCCATTTCACTTTGCCATTACACTCTTTCACTCACACATCATAACTCTTTGTCATCATTCTGTCTCCTTAATCATATTGCCTTGTCATTGCTCTAGCCACTTGGTTATGTTCGTTTGCATGTACACACATAACTTACACATAACTCTTATCACTATCATATATGTCTCTCACTCTATAAATAGTTCATGAGCAGAAATTTATGTTGTGGTGTAACTACAAAAAGTGAACCCAGTTCAATCAGTAAAGTGAGGGGTTAAGAGTGCATGCTGAGTGCATGACCTTTTTAGAGTTAGTTCCATGATAAAATACATCCAGTTCACTCAGTGAAGGGATTGGAATTAGGAAAGTATCCAGCCATAGAAACTAATTCAAATAAAAATAAGATGCTGTTCTCTGACCCTTCTAGATAAGTAGTACCTCCAAAAATATACTGTCTCACACCATAACAACCTATTCAACCCATACCATCATGGAAAGCAGACACGAAATGATGATGTGCATGCTATAAGTTGAAGAGATAAGAGCAGGAACAAAAGCTAACATATAGACAACTGGATCAAGCACTTTATGAATAGTACTTATTGACCTAGAAGAGTGATAGGCTAAGTTGATCCTGAAGGAATTTCAACTTATAATGAAGACTGCTAAATATAAGGTTATTTCATGTCTGTCTGAAAACTTGTTTCCTGAAATTAATTACAAAATATTGTATGAACAAAAATCAAATAAAAACAGATGCATATACACTTGTCAAAATTAATTTATTTTTCTTTTTATCCCAATTATCACATAGTTTGTTCACAATACAAAGTGAATTAGTAGCTGGCATTAAACATTGCTCAGCATAGTAACCAATCAACTAGTTTAAACTTAAAGGTCTCACAACAAACCTGAGATACCAAAGAAAAAAACAAAAAAGAAAGAAAAAAAGAGATTCAATGAGGTGGAAATAATTGAAGGGGGAGTGAGAAAAGTACCACAAATTGTTTCTTTTTATCTGTGTTCTTGACTTTCATTCTTGTTTTTTAACACACAGATAACCCAAATTTTGTTGCTGGAAATGAAACATTTGTGGTGTGCTTATAACTGCCTTAAAAAGAAAAAGTAAAAACAAGGAGGAGAAAAATAAAAGTTACCGAGGAACGGAAATCCAAGTTGCTCTGTTGATTTATAAGAAAAAAAAGTTTCATTCAAAGCACCTACCAGTTGATTTGTGGTTTCTATTTCATTGTGTTTGGTCTCTTCTTCAATAAATGTTGTTTAAACTTGAGGTTAGTTTTGATTAAACAAATTCATGATCAAAGGTGTTCCAATCATAACCATTCAAACCCACTCTCACCTCCTGACACAGCATGCACAAGATGGCATTCAATGTACCAATTATTTTTTAAGAGTAAGGTTGTGATTTGAAGGAGATTTAGTTGATACTATCAGCATGTCAAGCGATCATGCTGGTCAGAAAATCATCACACATCATAACATGTGTGTGTGTGGATCTAATCAGTATATTTTTGTAAATAACAAGTTCAAGGGATTATAAAAAACCTTACGAATTTGAAACAGAACAACTAATAAAATTCTCATCTAGCACATCTTTTCTTGTAAATTCTATCATATCTAAATATGCATTGATTTTGTTCTAATTAAATAATATATTAAAGAATAAAATATTCTTATTTTTCAGAAAAAAAATTTCCATTATTAACTTCATATATGTACATAATTATGTTTATTTAGAGATAGAAAAATAAATACACACTTGTGTAAAAAAGAAATGAGTAGACTTTATATGTCTCACACATCAGATTTTCCACACTTCTTTTTAACAGCAAGTGTATTGATGATTTAATGATTTTGCTCATGAAAAACCAATAGAATACTATGGGTATGACATAGTTGAGCCTACTAGCATTCATGAACAAAATACAGTTACACATATTATATATAATGTTATATTGTATTTGTGCGTGTGTATGTGTGTTCAGCAACAAATTGGTTACCTTACACAAAACACAAACAAATTTCAACTTGGATATTTAAAGGGAAGAGCAGCAGCCAGGAGCAAGGAAGGGTGGGAATAATTTTTCACAGCTTCATTATCTTCACTTTTGAGAAAATAACAAAAACAAAAAATATTACAAAATTTTAATATATATATATATATATATATAAACGAGGGTTATAAAGATGTCAGAATACAGAGGCAATAATTTACTATCTCACAAACCACTATTAAAATAAAGTCATATGTGGCAAAATGAAAATAATAATTGTCAGTGCTGACTTAAAGACCACAGAGCAAACCAACAAAGCATGAGTACCAGATTAGCATGGCAAAAAATCTAACATTTCCAAAATCTCTAAATATAATAATTCCATTTCCCCATCTCATACATACTAAGACTCCCAACAAACACCCCCCCCCCCATTTATCTTAAGTACGTTTGGGAAAAATGCACAATAAAATAAGAGTGTTTATATACACCAATCATGGCAGGTAATGAAGTTTGTGTGTGTGTGAGTGTGTTATACATGCACATACATGTAACATATACACTACACACGCATATTGATGTATGTATGCATGAATGTGTGTGTGTAAATATAATAAATTATTCACATTATATAAAGTGCAGGTGTGCATATATACAGATAGATTTAAATCACTTTTCTTGTCATTATATATAAAAAAACATATACAAATACATATAGACACACACACATACACACTCAAAAACTTGTCTCAATATACTTACAAATATTCACAAAACAGATATAAATATACGATATATGCACATTTATGAATATACAGAAGACAGTGCAGTAAAGAGTGTCACATCTACAAAAATTGAAAATGGACTGAACCATATTTAATTTCAAACAAGTCTTTTGCATTTGATTCATGCAAAGGCATCTGTCTTGGAATACATACATACATAGATATATAAATATGTATGTATGCATGTATAATACATATACACATATCTATGCACATATGGTGTGATGTGTGTGTATATACATACATATATAGATATATATGTGTGTATGCATGTATTTGTATGTATAATGCATCATATAATTGATGCCACTGACATACTAAAGAACCATTTGGTGCCATTGAATATTTTTATCAATATTTTCTTTGGGTATGTGTGTGAGAGTATATGTGTGTGTATATTAGGTGTGCGTATTTTTCTCTCAGACTTAAAAAATGGAGACAAAATACATTAGAGCTGATAGTATTATATATATAATATAATATAATATAATATAATATAATATAATATATATATATATATATATATATATATATATATATATATATATATAAATATATATAATATATATATATATATATATATATATATATATATATATATATATATATATTACTTCCCCATAAGAATATATTTTATTTTTTATTATTTTCTTCTTCAAAATATTTTATAAACAAAACCCTGCTATGTAGGTTAATAGGAACATCTTTTTTCAAATTTAGTTTGGAACCAATAAATCTTTGCACTTCATATTAAGGTTTTTCTTTTTTAAATTTTCTTTAAAACTTAAAATTTTTATTATCTTTGTTTTTATTGTTTGTTTTCTTTAACCTGGCATTGGAACTTAAATGGATGAATGCACACAACCTTTGGCCAACCAGATGTTAATTATTGAGGATTGGCAGAAAGTGAATTAAAATTACATAAACCTCCAATAGATAACCATTGGTTATACACTATGTAAAAATATTCAGTATATTACCACTGGTTATACAATATATAGAACCTGAAATCATGAGCCAATATGAATTACAACTGAAAGCCAAAATAGGTAGGCAGGGAGGAAGACAGAAAAGTTGGTATGTAGATAGATAGATTAATATATATATATATATATATATATATATATATATATATATATATAAATAGATAGATAGATAGATAGATAGATAGATAGATAGATAGATAGATAGATAGATAGAGAGATAGATAGATAGATAGATAGATAGACAGACAGATAAATAAGTAGATAAATAGAATGATATGTAAATTGGCAGGTAGAAACAATGATGGGTAGGTAGATGAATTGGTAAAAAGATAGATAATTAGGCAGGAAGATATAGGTAGATAAATTGATGGGTAGGTAAGTAGATAGATAAGTAGATAAATGGGAAGTAGACAGATAAGTAGGCAAGTTTGTAGACCATTGTCAAGAAGCTAAATCTTGCAAAGAAAATATAGATATACACATTTGGTGTGCATGCACTAACTTGAAAATCTAAACAATAATACAAAACAAAAACTACAACCCATGATAACATCCAGACAATTCTGAAATATCAATTGAATTTTTACCCACATACGCATAGAACAAACAGAAAAAACATCTTGTCAGTACAAATTTTGTTTTTACAAATGAGAGGATATCAGGTCAATGAAAAAAACTCCCAAAATAAACCATTGATATTGAACCAGATATATATATATATATATATATATATATATATATAATAAAAGTGGTAAGACAACAAAAGAATGAAAGAGACTTCGATATTATGTAAATAGAGGAATTTATCTGTAAATGTAATATGTGACAATTATTCGGTAGCCATGATAGCATTTTTTCCGATGGCCGGATAACTGAAGAGATGGCAGCGTGGATTTCCACCTCGGCATCCGAAACTCAGTTTTATCATGGCTACCGAATAATTGTCACATTACATTTACAGGTATATATATATATATATTGCTGTTACAATGAGTGTGTTTCATGAATAGAAAGGGACATTTGGGATCAAATATTGAATAGGAAGAAGTGGGTGGTGGTTGTCACAATATAAATATGCTTATAAATCCTTGAGCGGAAGACACATTTGGAAATAAAGTTAGTTGCTTTCTGCATGCACATGATTTAATCATGGATATATGTTTGTAGTGTGTGTGTATATGTGCATCTATGAATATCTGGGAATAATTTCTATATAAAAGTATACTTGTACATATGGGATATGTTTGCAATTGTGTTAAGTGAAAATAAGTTGTTTTTGTCAAAGTATAAAAGCACTATAAGATAGTAGACCCAAAACAAACATTTACATGCTCTTTACTTTCTTTCCAGTTGTGTGGAGACGGGATAATTTTTTGAAGCAAGAAATTTCATATTTCAAATTTACAACTTCCAAGTCAAACAAAATGAACAACATATATACATAATACATACCCACATATGTAGAGGTTAATCGAAAAGTTAACTTCATTAATTATTAATCCGTTAACCAAAATTAACTTCGTTAATCGTGAATTCTTTGAAAATGTAACTGAATTTAAAATTAATCCGTTAACATTAACGTTTATTGAAAAAGGTATAACTATAGTTTAATACCCCACCGATTTTACTGCCTCATAACTTCCAGACAGATAGATACTTTTGAACAAAACTTTCACCAAATAATCGCTTATATACTATAGATTGAGTGTATGTAAAGATTTTGGAAAAAATTTTCCAAGGGGTTGGGGAGAGGAGTTTCAGAAAAGTCAAAGGACCATACATTTCCCCCCTCATAACTTTCTGGAAAATAGGTTTTTTTAATGAGATTTTATACACAAACCTTTCAAACGGTGTAGATTCAGATTTAAAAAAATGTAGGCAAAACTTTTGGAAGGGGGCGAGGGGAGTTTCTGAAAAACGGAGTTCTTCAGAATGATAGGAGGTATCTTTTCATGAAAATGAAGAAAAAAATTTTGAAATTTTTTCACTCCTGCTACCCCTCACCACCACTGTCCAAAACAATTTTGCCCATTTTTTTTTTCCACTTAAAACCCGTGAGGGAAACATTTTCGATTTAAAAAATGATTGTTAATAATTTCAGAGGAAAATGTGTGATTTAAGGGAGATCTAGCCGCCTTCCTTGTTTCTTTCTCACTCACACATCTATTGATATTTTTCAATATTTTTCTCCCCATAAACAAATTTTCAAGCGAGGCTGTGTTATGTATGTGTGAGAGAGAAAAAACACCTAAAAAAACATCTTTAGTGTTCATATTAATCTGTCAAATATAATGCTTATTTGTTCATGTTATTTTGAATTATTTTAAAATTTAAAATATAAAAACATAAAAATTTATAAATATAAATTTAAAAATTACAAATTTCAATAATTTAAATTTTAAATTTTATATATATTTTGTATATTATATTAATTATATTTATTTTTTGTTTTTTATGTTTTGGTTTATGTCTATCACTGTTTGAGTTGTCTAATAGTGGTTTTATCTCTAATTTAATTTATTTATATATATATATATGTGTGTGTGTGTGTGTGTGTGTGTGTGTGTGTGTGTGTGTGTGTGTGTGGTGTGTGTGCATTTAATGCATGTATATGTGGTCGAACTGAGCTGAAAATTTGCATACCTATGTTAACAGTGCTGAAGAGTTTGCATGGCAAATTTGAGTTTGCTCAATTGAAAGGTGTGGCCTCTAGAGCAAAATTCCTCATCTTTAAAATATGGATCAAGTAGACCCGAATGAAATCAAGTTATAATACTAGTATATATATATATATATACTAGTTTAAGGTGACCTGCTCTACGTACGGGTGAGGGTGTGGTTGTTACTTTCTGTTGCTTCCTTACTGTTTCTTATCTGTTTCTTTATTGCCCACAAGGGGTTAAACATAGAGGAGACAAACAAGGACAGACAAACGGATTAAGTCGATTACATCGACCCCAGTGCGTAACTGGTACTTAATTTATCGACCCCGAAAGGATGAAAGGCAAAGTCGACCTCGGCGGAATTTGAACTCAGAACGCAACAACAGACTCAATACCGCTAAGCATTTCGCCCGGCGTGCTAACGTTTCTGCCAGCTCGCCGCCTTACTGTTTCTTATCGCTATATTCTCCCTCTTTGTTTCTCTCTCACTTTCCCACTCTCTTATTCTTATTTCTCTCAGACTCTCCCTCGCTTTCTCTTACTCTCTATCTTGATTTACAACTTGATTTCATTCAGGCTTATTCTCAAATTGCCACATTTTAAAAAATGAAAAGTCTTTCAAAATAATGGCAAGTTTATTAAAAAATTGATTGAAAAAAGGCAAGTATGCAAATGGATAATACAGTCTCTTAAAAAGCAATTACTCACACCCAACTTAATTTCGTAGAATCAGTGTCACAACCTGAATGCATGAGTCAGGAGTTTGACTGGAAGAAGGTATCAGGTTGCACATGCCAGTCCTTTTGACACCACCCCTCCCGTGTTTTCCAGTCTTAAAAGACAATGCAAACTGTATGGTTTGGAAAAATGGGAAAGGAAAAATTTAATGTAAGACTTACTCAGGCTAATGGGAGGGTGACACATATACAACCAATGTTCAATAAGAAGAGAGAGTTGAGAGGACGGCGCATGATTTTAAGGTGACCGTAACTGAAAAAGAAAAAAATTGTTAAATACGGGTGAACAGTCTTCATCAAAATAAAAGCACGTAGCTAACAGTTGCATTTGAAATGATGCAACCATTGAAAAAGCGATATGGACTGCATGGCATGATGGGGGCCACATCAAGCAAAGACAGAGAGAGAGAGAGAGAGAGAGAGAGAGAGAGAGAGAGAGAGAGCACGATGTTGAGTGGACTGAAGAAGACGTGAAGAAGCACGAATACATAGAGACACAGAGAACGACGTTGAGTGGATCGAAGATGTTGAGGTGACCTTGACAGGAGAGGAAAACTGTTGTAAAAGGTGATACAACAGAGGTCAATCAAGTAAAAAAGTTTGGCAGAATTGATTGAAACCGGGATTTGTTGCCCTAGTAACCACAGCTTTTGAGATGGAGATTTCTAACCTAGTCCAGTTGCTTCCTTGCCTCATTTTACAAGTCTGTAAATTTTCACCGCAATCCGAGCACGCCTACAGCCATTGAACCCTGTGTAACCACTAAATGAGACATGCAAACATACAACTTTCGGCCATTTCACTTTTATATATAGATACTAGCAGAGAAACCCGGCCTTGCTTGAGATTGAAATAGCATAGTTTTATCATTGTTTTACTTGTTTCAGTATTATAACCCAGTTTCATCTGGGTCTACTTGGGCTACATTTTAAAGATGAGAAATTCACAAAAAAAAAAACGAAAATTTCATAAAAAATTTGGTAATGAAAAAATACATGCCAAATGTTTAAACAGTCTTTGAAAAGCGATTGGAGAAACCTTGCGGATGCAGATATGAAGGGCAAAGAATGACTGGAAAATGCTGGAAAGAAAACAAAACACCAATCAGGTGTCTGCACATAACTGAAATTGTATAATATGACTGCAATTACAATATTTTGGATACAATATGTAGTCACACCCAACCTAATTTTGCAGAATCAGCGTCACAATGTGAACCCATGGGCTGGGAGTTTGACTGACAGAGGTTGCCAACGATATGAAGAAGGTGGATGCAGTTGGGCTAAAAATTGAGAAAGTTATAATGACTCCAGTGACAGGAGAGTAATGACGGTAGGTTCAAAAGTGTTATTGCAGGGCTTCTTTGTAGACAACGTTCCTGGTGTTGCCCGGATTACCACAAATGAAGAGATTGTGTGGGCTGCCAACACGGGAGCATTGGATGCATAGTTGACCATACGTAAATACCTGCTGTGTCAGATTTAGGCCAACTACTTGTAACAATTGTCCCTGTGCCTTGTTAATGCTCATTGCAAAGCATACTTTTAAGGGAAACTTCTGTCACATAAATTCAAATAGCACAGCAGAGGGACTAAGGCTCATGGGTGTTAATAAATTTGTCATGCCAGCAGATGGTCCACTCAGAATGGTTGTCATCAGAATTAAAGTCCCAATTTTTTGATGATCAGATATGTAGCGTAGCATAGTTCTGGTTTCCCAGCAGTGTAACTGGAACACCAACCTTCAGTCTAAGGTCATGAGATGGATGTCCGGGAGCTAGTTGGCTGTTGAGAAATTTAATAGGTGTGCAAATTTTCAGCTCAATCCGACCACATTTACTAACACTTTTGCCTGCATAACTGCATGTGAGACAATGTCCGCCTTTTTACAAATATGTATTAGAATAGCAGAGATATCCGACCTTCCTCGGGGTTAAAATAATTTATTATTGTTTTACTTGTTTCGGTATCATAACCTGATTTCATTTGGGTCTACACAGGCCATATTTTAAAAGATGAGGAATTTTGCCCTAGAGGCCATGCCTTTCAATTGAGCAAACTCAAAGTTGCCATGTAAACTTGCCATGCAAACTTGCCAGCACTTTTAACATAGGTGTGCATTATTTCAGCTCAATCCAACCACATATGCACTCATTATATATATATATGTATATATATATATTATATATATATATATGTAATATATATATATTAAGTATATAATATATATATATGTAAGTATATATATATAGTATTATATATATATATTATAATATATACATATGCATTTAATATGTACATATATATGCATTATTTCTACATTTCTACACAACACACACACATATATAAATATATACACTATATATATATATATATATATATACACATGTATATACATTATATATATATCTATATGCACACATATATATATAAATTAACACAGTAAATACCTAATTAATAATATCTGTTATGATTGTGTGGTGGTGGTGGGCGATAATAATTCACTGTTCTAAAAGACCTGTGGTGGGAATATTTAAGCTTTTGCGGCTGTCAATGCTTTCTCTCTATAGCTACAGACAAACGTATACAGAGAGAGGCAGTTGGAGAAAGAGTGACAGAGAGACAAAGATATCAAACGTCGTTATAGACAGAAAGTGGAGGGAAGGAAGGAAAGACTGAGATCGAGGAAGAAAGGGTGATATCGGAAAAAGAGAAACGACAAACATTTGTCAAAGTCTGGGTTTTGTTGCCCTAGTAACTACAGCTTTTGAAATAGGGGTTTCTAACCTAGTGCAGTCACTTCGTCACCTCATTTTATATGTCCCTGTAAATTTTGGTGCCAATCCGACCCCATCTACTGGCCCTTAAACCATTCCCATCCCGAAATGAGACAAACAACTTTTTCGGATTTCAGCTTTATAGATATTGATACACACACACACACACACACATATATATAGCTTTATAGATGTTAACAATTGAATTATATGTAGTAAGTAATAATTAAAATCAAACTAAAGTATAATATAATCGTAACATAACAAAAGTAAAAATAGCAATTGGTATAAAATTGCATCAATGACTTGAACTTGAATCAGTGGTTTCACATGAATGGGAATAAATTAAATTAAATCAACTGCGTACTTTTTGATTCACCGTAAGGTTTGTTGTTATTATTACTGTTTAACTATTGTTATCACGTTTGTTGGTTCCTCGTAAGGGAAACGTGTTACATTTGTTAAATAATTGTAAACTGTAACCTTCCCACTTTGGGAGAAGGAGCTTTGGTTATTGTTTAAAAATTGAATTGTGTCCCTGTTTGGGGAAATTGATAATATTTTCACAGTATATACGGAACCATTTTTGTTAGAATGCCTTCGATAGAAGAAAGTCCAAAATAAATTTCACTGCAGCTGTCGGCGGGCGCGAACTCATTAAAATTAAAATGGAAGAAATACAAACTTATTTCAGATTGATCACCGACAAAGACGGTGAATCTAGGATAACACCACCAAACAAAATAAAAAATTAAATTAAAGAAAAGACTATTGTCTATAAAGTATACAATGTAGAGAAAAATAAGATTTGAATACCAGGAGGAAAGCACCATCGAAAAGTGTCTTGGTGCGACTATGAAAGATATCTAACCAGAGGCGGTAAATTCGCCACAATAGAAGCAATGTTCGAGTCAACAGAGTGTGCAAGGGAGTACTCGACTCGAACCTTACAAAGTGGAAATATTTTATTTTTACCTTTATATCTGGGACGTAGGACGTCCCGGATAAAAATCAAAAATATCCCCCCAGAAGTAGAGGTAGGCTGGATTGTAGCCACACTTCTATAGAAGAGGGAGGACAAGATACAATTGATCGAAATTGCAAGAGACGGGCCTACAATTCCAGTCTGTTATATATTTTGAGTATTGTTATCACTAGCGATATCAAGATATAACTTTATATTTTGTATGTTATGTGTAGATGAATATATATAGATGTACATGTAATATGTACACATATATACATGCACTAGCACTATGAGCCAGCAACGACAAGTCATAATGCTAGTATATATATAAATATATAATATGCGAGGCAAGTGAAATAAAAAATCAAAATCAAATTCAATGACTGCCGTCCGTGCTAGAAGGGTGCAAAGAGCACCATACGAGTGTGATCATTGACAGAGCGGTTAACCGGCTTCTGTGCCAGTGGCACTTAAAAGGCACCATTCGAGAGTGATCATTACCAGCGTCGCATTACTGGCACTTGAGCCCCATGCTAGTAGGGTATTAAGAAGCACCATCCGAGCATGATTGTTGCCAGAGCGGCTATCTGGCATTGTGCCGGTGGCATGTAAAAAACATAATTCGAGTGTGATCATTACCAGCATCACCTTACTGGCACCCGCGCCGGTGGTATGTATAAAAGATTCGAGCAAGGTTGTTGCCAGTGCTGTCTGACTGGCCCTGTGCCAGTGGCATGTAAAAGATCCCACTACACTCTCGGAGTGGTTGGCATTAGGAAGGGCATCAATCTGTAGACACTCTGCCAGATCAAGATTGAAGCCTGGTGCAGCCATCTGGTTCACCAG